>NC_026157.1:4372357-4397568 GCF_000512975.1 Sesamum indicum
TAACAATATATTTAGAATGGATAAGTCCTTGAATTGGGTGTTTATGTGTCTATCCCTAGGTGCGGTATTTCTAGAAAAAGAAAATGTAAAAGTTAGACCATTATTAACAAATTGTGGGAAATATATAATAAGATAAACATTGAATGAAGAAGTGATGACATACTCCTAATAAGAAGCATCTAAATCGAAAGCTTTTGAGATTAAAAAGAACACTCTAGAAAGTTGTTTCTTAATAGCAAAGTTAAGTGATAAGTACATTTTTTGCTTAATATAAATGTTACAAACAAAAATAAAGGTTTTGTTTGCTAGTATTTAATTGAAAAAATTCCTGAAGATATACAGCTGAAGTTGGGGGGGAAAATGATAGGAAAAAATAGCCTATACATAGATTATTGGTTGTGAAATGGACAAGTCTTTCTGTAATCAACTGACAGCCCAAGAATGGAAAATGGGAAAGAAATCCCAACTCGACAAAAGGAATAACATTAGTTTTTATCTTGGTTTAATAAGTTGTAATTTTAACTTGATTGTTTACTGCAAATTAGGGTGATTCAGTTCTCTGAAAGTTACCAAAAATTTTATTTATTCCCTGGGGTACTCCAGGGTGTAGAACGCCTTGGTGCCCCACCATGCATTTCACCACTGTGCTGTATACACAACATAAGGAGTGGTTACTTGCATTGCCCTGATGCATTTTACTAGTAACATCTTTTTATGCACCCCACAGGTGTTTTGTAAATGCTGATTGTTAGATTAATTTATTTCCTCCTGATCATTGACAATCACAATGGTGTCTTGATTCAGTGAAATCCGCAAGTATCAGAAGAGTACTGAGCTCTTGATCAGGAAGTTGCCTTTTCAAAGGCTTGTTCGCGAAATTGCCCAGGACTTCAAGGTGGATTAGAAGTAGAGAACCTTGTGTTTTTCGCTGGTTATATCTCATGCTTTTCTTTGTTTTGTGATTGGTTGCCTTTTCTGTTGTTGCAGACTGATCTTCGTTTCCAGAGCCATGCTGTGTTGGCGCTTCAGGAGGCTGCTGAGGCCTACCTTGTTGGTCTCTTTGAGGACACCAACTTGTGTGCCATCCATGCCAAGCGTGTGACCATCATGCCAAAAGACATCCAGCTGGCTCGTAGGATCAGGGGCGAGCGTGCATAGATTTTTGCCTGCTTTGTCTTTGCTTGTATGGTGGTATATGGTGGGCTAGTTCTTTAATTTCTTATCTGTTAAGCAATATATAAATAGATAGCATCAGACTCTTGTACTAGTTACAGTTTCTCACTTAGGACAATGGTCTCCCAGAACTGTTAGTGTGTGCCGTAACGGGATCATTTGTATTTTGTTGGGCTGAAAGTATTATGAACTTTTGTGCTATGTTCTAGTGAACTCGTGTAGGTCTCTTGTTGTGGTGGTGGCGTCGAACAATAGTTTGTATTTGACTTTAAAGTAGTGAAATTTGTTTTCTAGCTTCTTCGTGTGGATCACTTCTATTTGTCTGTGACCTCTTGGAAACTGGAAAGACGTTTGATATTTTTCAGTTGAGCTCCATGAGACCTCTATGGTTGCACGTTGCTGCGGAGCAGATTAGTAAGTTTTTCAGGGTTTTGTGTGAATGGTATATGCATGCTTCAGCTAGAGAATTTAGCTGAAGAAGGCTATGCAGAAGTTTTTACAATGGAATTAACTATTGAGGGTGTTTGCAACATTTAGATATAAATGTTTATTAGGTCTTTTGTTGAAAAAACTATTTTTACTGTGTAGTTTTAGTTTTTTAACTATTTAAAATAAGTTGAACTTACAAGTTTTTCTAGTATACGTCATTTATTAATAAAATTGTAAGTGTTTTTAAGTATTCTTTTAAGCCTTTTGTTCTCTTTTAATACAGTCATTTTTCTTGTTTAAATTTATACAATTTTACTTAGAGTGTATTTGTACACAATGGATGGAACTGCTAATGCTATGGTGGTGCGGGAATGGAGTACCGGTTGTAAGTCATTGACTTTTACTATATAATGGGCGTGGTGGTGGAATTATTACATCAAATTAAGCAAAATATATGATGTTTAATAATGTTATATTTGTTTGTCGGCCCAGAATGAAATGAAGCCCTTCCCTTTCTTCACTCGCAAACAACGGTAACACAACACATGGGATTCATTCTGTGAAGTCAAGAGCAGCCTTGATTGTGCGGTACTTGTTGCCAACCCTCTCTTCCCAAACCTACACAATTAATCATCCACTTATACTCTATACTAGACTCATTTTATTTCTACTTATTACTCTCTCTATATATAATATATATACACACATTTCTATAAACATATATTTTTTTTTTGGATGAAAAGTCATAGGAGAGTTAGTTGTAGAGATAGCAATTGGGCCGTATAGACTCCGAACCCATTATCGATTCATCCCAATTTTTAAAAACGACAAATACAACAATCGCTGAATCTGAATTTTAATTACTATTAAAAAAAAGTGATTATAAATAATCCTTATTATCTTTCAAACATATCTTGAAAATCGACTTGTCCATGCTGAAATATAATGTAAATAAAAACTTCTTACAATTAAGTCCAAATTTATTATCATAAGTAAAATCAGTACTTCAATTTTATCTAATCTTATACTTTCTCTTACAAGAAATTACTGTCTTCTTGGTAAAAAGTACCATTTCTACAATATATATTTATTACCATGTTAGGTCAAAAACCAACCAAACTATTACTTACTGCGACCACCTATCATGATATATTTCTTCACATGAATACAAAATTATAATATTACATAAACCCCATTTCATTACAGTTTCCAAACACCCAATCCCACATATTTTATTCCCAACCATCATTTTCTAGTATTACTAATCTTTGCATGAATCAAAGCTCCAAAGTAGAAGATCCACACACCCTCTCCCGTCAACCAATCCTAAATTCAATAAAAATATACAATTTCCTAGGTCTCGTGTTTGCCGGCCACAAGACAATCTCAATCTCCCCAAAAAATTTCCATATTAAACAAAGAATTTCTTTCTTTCATTTGGAACTTTCTTTCCCTTTTCTTGGTTTCGCTAATTTTATGTACCCATTCCAAGTCAAAATCCTCTAGATTTCTTGCCATACTTGATTCACCATATATTTGTTAAGTGGATGATTAATATATAATATGTTATACTTGAAAAAATAGTAAAAAAAGTATAATTAATTTATAATTCAAAAGTACATTTCGGTAAGTTTATCATGAAAATTGTATAAAAATCTAATGAAAGCTAACAGTATGAACTCGTATTTAGATAAACTTTAAAATCAAAAAGATTTTTTATAATTTTTTAAATAATAAAAATATATTTATATTTATATTAAATTTTAATATAATTGATTGTCCAATAAAGAAATATATATATCCTTCATTCTTACACTCAGTGCAGGCTAAGACAACTAATGTAACATGTATATAACATGGCTAATTCTTTTGTCTTTTTCAACCCAAAATCTGTCACCTTCTTCACTTGAGCCGTTACGAGCCAAACACACCCGCCAACTTCGGGCTGTATCAAGAAAACCAGAGAAACTCTCAACCAAGAACACGCACAACACGCACTGACTGCAAAAGTCTTGTGTTTTGTTTGCGTGTATATTTATTTAATTTTGGTGACTGTTTTTCTGACCCTATTTTCTTGCATTTCCTGATTTTTCCAAAGATAGGAAAGAACATTCGTAGCCGAGGAATCCATCATACACACAATACAACCAACATGTCACGGTCCAAATCGAGGTACTACGTGCACTGTTTTCTTGTGCGCACTCCATTTTCTCAACTATGTTTTTTGACCGTTCTTGTTTTGATTGGTATTCCGCCTGCAACAGAGATTTTACCGGAGTATTCCTGTCCTAACTTTGACGGGCTCTTGTCTTTTTTTCTCACTTTCTCGTTGTTGTCCGAATCTTTTTCGGTTTCGTCGTACAATTTTGTTGGCAATATCCCAGAAAAAATAAGTAATAGATTTCTTTCGAGTGTTTTATTTCATTGAGCTTGTGATTTTCAGATCAGGGTCGGTTGATTTTGGACACAAGAACCATTATTCATCGGTATTTTCAAGAACCCTGTCTGCATCAAAGCTTTGCAGAGGAGATGCTATAGGGAGACAGATTGATGCAAATGCTCTGAAGTCTGTTGACAAGAAGCCCTCCAAGGTTTCATATTTGTCTGAGGTATACATCAATCGTTTTGCCCCTTTTCCGTTGATTCTTGTTCGATTGTAGCATCATAGTTTGTTTGTGTAAGAATTTTGAGAGATACTGTTTTCTTGTGTGTGTGTTAGAATCGGGTGGATAGAACTATGTCGATGGAGCAAGAAATGGGAGAGATGGAGGAGGAGCTGAGAAGGACTAAAGAGCAATTAAATGATTGTGAGATTGAAAAACATCGAATTCTTGATCAACTTAAAGAGGCAAAGAGAGCAGCCGATGAGGCTAATGTTAAGGCAAATGAAGCATTAACGTTGGAGCTCGAAAACTTGAAAAAATTGTTAACTAGTTCACGGGATGATCTGAAAACGAAAGATAAAAAGATCGATTTGTTGGAAACGGAGCTTGGGAAAGTGAGGGAGCTTGAGGTCGTCTTGGCTGAGAAGGATTTGTCGTTGGATAAATTGAACAAGGAGTTGGGGGGATTGAGGGAGAGGGAGAAGGATGTAACGACGTTGCTGTTGGAAAACAAGAAACGGATCGAGGAGTTAGAAGATGAAGTAGAGAGGGCGAGGTTATCAGAATCTAAAATGGCTGATTCGTTAGCAAAACAGACGAAACAGCTCGAGGCAACAAAGGTTAAACTGAAAGAAACAAGTGCTGAAATCGCTTCGTTGCATGAAAAGATTGAGGTTTTGGAAGATTTGTCCAAGAAAAGTAGTGTTGAGGTGAAAGGGCCTGTAAATGCAGGTAAGGAGATTAGAGGTATTGAGATGGAGCTGAAGTTGGCAAAGGAGAATCTTGTTCAGGCACAAGAAGGAGAAAAAAAGGCGTTGTCGAAGGCCGAGAGTCTGATTGAAGAGATTGAGTTGGTTAAAAATGAATGGAAGTCGGCGATTGAGGCAGAAGCGAAGAGTGCAAAAGCGATGGAGGATTTAGCATTGGCGTTGAAGGAAGTTGCGACAGAAGCCAACCAAGCGAAGGGGAAGCTTAGTGTGACGGAAAACGAACTTGAGCAAGTAAGAGGGGAAGCTAGGAAGTTGAAGGAGATGGTTCGTAGCACGGAGGAAAAGTACAAGAAGCTCCTGAATGAAGCTAGAGTGGAGGCGGAGTTGCAGAAAAACACGGCAGAGAGGCTGAGGGTGGAGGCAGAGGAGTCGTTGTTGGCCTGGAACGGGAAAGAATTGGGATTCGTTAGCTGTATAAAGAGAGCAGAGGAGGAGAGGGCTACTCTGCAGCATGACAACAATAAGCTTGTTGAATCCTTAAAGGCAGCTGAAAATATGACGAGGTCGGCCAGGGAAGAGACATATAAACTGCGGGACATACTCAAACAGGCCGTTAACGAAGCGAATGCTGCAAAAGCGGCTGCTGGAATTGCGAGAGACGAGAACTCGTTTCTCAAGGATTGTCTCACAGAGAAGGAAGAGGCATTGCTTTTCCTTACGAGAGAAAACGAGCGTCTTAGAATAAGTGAGGCTGCAGCGAAGGAGAATGTTAAGCAGTTGAAAGCGTTGCTTTCGAATGCATCGACAGAGTTCAAGTTTGAGGATATGGAGCAGGATGAAGCAACGGATTCTCCCGACTCCGAGGAGGAGGAAGAAGTGAGAAGGCATAGGCATACCAAAACTTTCAGCTTGTGTGTTGATGATCTGAAGTTCATGAACGAACCTGAAGACGATGAGGAGAGACTCCTGCATGAAGATCCTGAGAAGGCGGAGGCCCTCAAAGGCTCGATATTTGATGCAAATGCAGAAACACCGAAATCAGAGATTCGTACGCCGAAATCTAAGGTTAACCACAAAGGGTACTACCCTTCTGCATTCATGTGTACTGGAGGGATACCACACCCAGAAGAATTCGAGCGTTTAGAAACTCCACAAGATGACAACTCCAATAGACAAGATGAGAACTCCCATAGAAGAGCGAAACCGTTGTTTCGACGAGTGGGAGATCTCTTGACTATCAGAAGAAGTTTCCACAAGAAGGACTCATCCATCGATCAGAACGTTCTTACACAGCTTTGATTTCGAATGGTATATTTGTCTTGGTCACATTGATTTCTCGAAACGTTACACCTCAAACATGTCTGATTTACACACACATACACAACTTTTGTGTTTCAAACTATTAGAGTTTGTCTGAATCTTGTTTTTCTTGTTCCTTTTTCAGGCAATAAGCCAACGGGCGACAAACTATTGGAAGTAGATCACATGGAAGTACAAAAACAAACACTAGGCTACGATGTAACCTCGAAGGTGTATTTTGTCATTCAGACAAGCGCCTGATACAACAGGCGACAAACCTATGAAACGTGCCCAATTCAGCAGAGTTGTAGGAGACATACTATATGTTTAAACTGTAATGAAGAAACAGTTGAAATACAGGTAAAGATCAAACGCTGAGGATTAGACATGAGTTGTGAGGCTCATCAGTACATGAAGTAGGTATATAAATTCTTCAGACAGAATTTGTAAAGAAATGTTAGGATTTATGGCTTTTCGATTGTCTTTTGCTTTTGTTTCAGTTTGTAGCCTAAGGTTACTTTTGTTGTAATCTATTCTTCAGTATTATGTAACATACTATATACAAATATGGGAAAGCTATCCTTTGCTGACCAACAACGTTGTAGTGAGTGCAAATTGGCTTGTGTAAGTATATGTTCATGACATGAATCAACAAAAACTAGTATATTGTACTTCAAACATTTTTGCCCTCCAGGATTTATGGTCTATTTACACAAACCATCTTTGTATTTTGCGTAATTACATAAATAAATTCCAAACAGCAAAAAATATGAATAGTTTGTGTAATTATGCTGGTGTTTCTAGGGGTGTATGTGTAATTTTTCAAAAAATAAAAATCATTTGTGTAAATGATGTTGAGGTTTCTAATGCATGTATGTGACTGTCACATGTATTCCATACCTGGCAAGTGTCTACACCCAAGATATGGAGGGAATATATGGAAAAATTCAATCTGAATCGGGCTCGACCACGTCCAACCAAATTCTATGATGAATAAATTATTCTTTGTCATATTATTAGTATACAATATAGAGTGATCGATAAAATAGCAAATACAACAACACTCAGCTAAGTGAGGTGGTGATTGTTGCTCATTTTGTTTTTGTAATTTCATGACTTGGCATAGGATTACATTTATCAATATCAATACCTTATCATTAAGGGAGAGCATCTCTTTGATTTCTCTCTTTTTTTTTTTTAAATTTTTTTTATTCATCTTATAACTTCTCATTTTCCCATTATCTTTTGATATTTATTTATTTATTATTTTTATGTATTTTTTTGCACTATTTTATTATAAATTTAATATTAGCTTATTATTTTCCATATACTTTATTAAACAATAAATGGTTTTAAAATATTTTATTTTAAATAATATTGTAAAATTTGCACATATGTAATATGTGCTACAAGTACTAGTATTAAATTATAATTTAAACAGTTTTCATAAAGCTCTCCCATCTCTTATATAGATCTATGTTATATATTAAGTTTGAGAGGTTAGAATAATTACTTCCCATGTGCATTAATTCTGGAAAAATTACACTTTGTATTGCTGAAGTCTGGTGAAATTATATATAAATTTTTTATGGTTTAAAAAATTGCATATAATATTTTTTAGATTTGTTTCTATTTAATAAAAATACAAATTCAGACACTGTGATAATTTCTCTTAGTTCCCTCCATTTTCATCGTTCAAACTTCTTTAACGGTAATTTTCATATAATTAATAAAAAAAGTATTTATCATATAAAAAGACATATATATTTTCATTTTACATAGAACAAATTTAAATTAATGGTAGTAGGATAAAAAAATTGTGAAGAGTGGGTTGTCCGGCTGAGATGCATTCCGGCTTCTTGAATTCATCGGCCGGCTTCTTGAGATCCAAACAAAGTTTGTGCCGCCCTAAGATCACTTCATCCCACGTTTCACTGCTCAACTGGTGTTTGCATCATGTGCTTCTACTTTTCTTTGATTCCACATTCCGATGCAATCATTTAAATTCAAAATTAATTATTTCGAATAAGAATTATTTAAATATATTTTAAAATTTTATTATTCAGGATTCAAAATTTCTAACTTGAAATCCATTTGTCCAAATGGAGATTAATAGTTGATTTAATTATTTTTTTCCTTAAAAAGAAAAAAGAATAGATAGTAGTAAAAGTAAAGAGTATATATGTTAATTAATTTTAAAAAATAGTAGTTATACTTGCTAGGTATCGGCTTCGATCAGATTGTGAATGTATGGAAAATACGTAAAAAAAAAAAAAAAAAAAATTGCAACACACAAGGATTTATGTGGTTTGTATAATTCTGCTGCACTAAAAACAGTTACTAAAACTCAATTTACTATAATTATTTCAAGTGAATTACAGACACAGTGTTGAAGAGAAAAAAAAATGGTTTTTAGTTATAATTATTTAAAGAGGATTATTTTAAGGCAACAATTTGTAGTAATATAAATATTCAGATGTGATGAGTGTCTAAAATGATGTCCAAATATTCATTTGAAAATATTAAAAAAAAATGTCTAAAATGGACACTTTTTTGGTTTCTTGTATTTACAAGAGAAAAGCTAAACTCAACTTCAGAAGTAGACTTTCAAATGCTGTTATTTAGTGTAATAACATTTTGCCCAAAGGCAACTAATAAGCTCAAATGATTTGTGCAAAACACCTCTTTACTCTTTAGTGGTTGGGAGCAAAGTTACAATAATAGCTTAAATTAATCTGCTTAATCTCAACATCAACAAGAAATCCATCATCATATGGAGTTCAACACCAACAAGATGTGATATACATTCATATTCAATCTTTCCCCAAAGCCACATCCACTAACATTTTTTTTTTTTTTTTTTTTTTACAATAAATAAATTAAAATATCTCATCTCAATACACTATACATTGTCATACTTGTGATGTTATTAATTATTATATTAAATTGTACATGAATTTTTTTGTAACTCATCAAATCTAATTCAGACTAAAATTAACCTAGTATCCGGCGAATCTACCGAAGAGGAACACATACATAGATTGCAGGTAGTGACGGACCAATCAAATACTTCACACGCTTTCAATTACTCTGTACCAGGAACAGGTACAGAGTGCCTACTCCAATACAACTGTAAAGTTTCGGAGAACTTTATTTATCATGAACAGTGACGCTTTGGTGCAACACAATTAAAGGGGCAAAGTTGTGCAGCTACTTTTCAGCCAAAAGTTATGGGTTAGATTTCAATTCAACATACAGGTAGGTTTTAACTTGTGATCTAAGATTGAATTTAGTTGCTAGCAATTCCCAGCACCAATTGCCCACATAATCTAGTTTGTTAAGTTCAATATGAAAATACTTACATCCCAATCAGAGCTTCATGACTCATAGCGTGATGAAACATATTTGAATTTTCAAGTTAACAATCACTGGAGCAGGCAATGGTGTGTTCAAACATCAAACACCCGATTTTAAAGGATAATACAAAATCATTGCAGCATTCTTGGAGATAAATAGACATGGAAGTATAACCAAACTTTGGCACAAGATATTAGTCTTCTGGTAAGAAATGAAAGATGAGAAATCACAGAGAGATGGGAAGATAAGGACATCTAAAATTGGAAGTCACCAAAGAAGTTGACTATCAACCTAAGTACATCATGCTACAAGCAGCAATTCTTGATTCTGGAAAAGTAGAATACTATAGAGAGAACAGCAGAACACCCAAATCCTAAACCACTAAAATTTACTACTCGTTGTCGGGCTTAGGTGCTTCCTTTATCTCCTCAGAATTATCATCCTGCAAAGAATAATGAACATTATCTCAGTCCTAGAACATTGCCGGAAGTAATCAATAAAGGAAGAACTGAACATGCCTGCATGTCGGAAGTCCACAAAGTAAGGTTGTCACGGAGAAGCTGCATGATAAGAGTGCTATCCTTGTATGATTCCTCTCCAAGAGTGTCCAGCTCAGCAATTGCTTCATCAAAAGCCTTGAAAAGTCCAAGTAAACATTAGCCCAAGTAGACAGTTTTTCAATCAACTGAAAGATACCCAATTTGATATTGAACTAAACGAGTGATGTAGGTCCTTCAAATATTTCAAATAAGTTTCCCGTCCCTTGATAATAAAGAAAAATATTCCCCATCCCCACAGACCATGCCAAAGACAATAAAGGTGCTTAAAACTCTGATACAATATGGTTTGCAAAGTTTGTTTTCTAGTTAATAAAATAAACAGAGATAAAGATAAGAAGGTTGATTTTCAGGCTTACCTGTTTGGCAAGATTACAAGCACGGTCAGGAGAATTCAAAATCTCATAGTAAAAGACTGAGAAATTGAGTGCCAGGCCAAGACGGATTGGGTGAGTTGGGGCCAGCTCAGCATTAGCAATATCCTGCAGACGCCAAAAATAAACTAAGTTAGAAACTAATAAATATTTGCAGAACAAGGAACTCATGACTTTCACTGATTTTGAAATTGGGGAACAAGGTGTTACAGATAAACAGAAAATAAATTAATAGATACAGGTTGAAAACTAACTCCAAGTAAGATATAGCTATAACAGTTAATCACAACAGGAATCAAGGAACACCAAATTCACTGCATCAAATTGCTAGACATGAGATCTAGAAAATGCACATGAGGAAGATATACATCCTAAAAACATAAAATTAGGAAACGGTTGCAAAGTACTTTAACCTATTAGATTGCATCTAAACAAAAATAAAAAAATAAAAAAATAAAAAAGAAAAAGGAAGAAGAAGAAGAAAGACGTAGAACCTCTCTAACGTACTCATAACCAACTTCAGAGTTCAGACGATTACCAAACAACAATAGAGAACAAATCAAAGTAATTTCACTAAAAGTTGTCACACTCCACCAACATTTTTCATAAACTTTAGCAGAGTAACAGAAGATACTTGTTAACAGAGCAGTCTCCATCAGTTTTAACTCCAAATGACAATAACACACATACTAAAACATAAAATCCCCCTGATCCCCTGCATAACTCGTTGTGCATTCTCTCCAGATAGATCTTAAAATACATAAACAAACAAATATCACAAACGCGGAAAAGCGAAAAGGAAAATCAGGAAAATAACTAGTCAACTCGAAACGAACCTGAGCAGACTTGTACGCGGAGAGAGTATTCTCGGCGGCCTCCTTTCGCTCAGCTCCAGTCTTAAACTCCGCCAAATAGCGATGATAATCACCCTTCATCTTCAAGTAGAAGACCTTGGAGTCACCATTGGATGCGGATCCGATAAGCTTCGTGTCAAGAAGCTTCAAAATGCCGTCACAAATGGAAGAGAGCTCCGACTCGATCTTGGATCTGTAGCTTTTGATGGCAGACACGTGGCTCTCGTTGCCGCGGCTCTCCTCCTTCTGCTCGATCGAAGAAATGATCCTCCAGGACGCGCGCCGGGCACCGATGACGTTCTTGTAGGCCACGGAGAGGAGGTTCCGTTCCTCAACGGAAAGTTCGTCTCCGTCAACGGCGCCGACGACCTTCTCCATGAACTCAACCATCTCCTCGTAGCGCTCGGCCTGCTCGGCCAGCTTGGCCATGTACACGTTCTCCTCGCGTGGGGACGCCATTCAGATTTAGGGAGGAGGGATTTTGATTTTTAGAAAGAGAAAGGGAGAGGGAAAGCGAGAGAGAGAGAAAGAGAGAGCTTTTATGTTTAGAGAGAGAAGGAGTGCGAGAAAGTGAGGAAATAACGGAGGGGGCGGTTTTTAGATTCGGTTTCTGCTTATTTTTCTTTTTCTTTATAATTTTAGAACAAAAGTATCTTCATCGCAATTTGGGTGTATGTGGCTTGGGCTGGGCCATACTGCTCACTGGGCCGTAGGCCCATTTAGAGGACAGGTTCGAGGCTTAATTATTTTTATTATAAAAATATATTTAAAATAATTAATATAATATTAATAATGCAAGTTGCGGTCAGACTCCTCAAATATATGTTTTTTTTTTTAATTTTTGGCTCAAAGTCGCGGACTGAAACGCGACTCCACATTTTTTCTTCTTTTTTTTTATTTTTTTTTATATTATGTTGAAAACAATAAATTATAAAATATTATAAAATAAATTTAAAGTTATTATTTATAATTAATAATAACTTTAAATTTATAAATAAACATAACAAATAAATATAATTTATATAAAAAATTAAAAAAAAAAAGAAAAAATGTGGAGTCATGGACCGAGCTCCGAGCCAGAAATAAAATTTTTTTTTGGTAGAGTCACAATCACAAACCGCGACTTGCATTATTAAAATTATATTAATTATTTATAATATATTTTTATACTTTTTTTATAATAAAAAAATAATTAAGCCACAGGTTGGATATCTCAAAAATCATGTACAAAATTCTATTTGTTTTCCATTTTCATTTTAGGCAAATATTTTTGGGTAAATTAAAACAGACTTATCTGGTTTCCCATAATTAAAATTATCCTCTTATTATTTTAAAAAAAATTATGTATACTGCATGGTATTAACAATCATTTAACAAATATTATATCTCGAAATCAATTATGCTGTGGTCAAGTCAATCTGGCATGTATAAGAATTGTAATTGAATTAGTCCCAAGAAAATCTCAAAACAAAAATAAATAATTAAATACAAAAATGAATTATTTATATGGAATTGATGTGACTCATGCATGAGTTATCATGTGCTCCATTAACCGTAGACATACCAAATAAATATATATAATATGTGTTAAATAAGTGGATTGGAATGGAAATTTTAATTTGATTCATCCCAAAGTTAATATTTGTTTACTAAGTCCAAATTTCTTGATATTTATATCAAAGTTAATATATATTGAGAACCTTGAATTGGGCTTTGATCCGGTAATGGGAATGGCCAATCCGCCCAATCTATAAAAGCACTAAATGGGCCGGGCTAGAAACCCTATACACGTATTTCCATAGCCGCAGTACCCATTATATGAACGGCGCTAAAGCTAACTCCAAAAGCCTAATTTCGTAACAGAGGCTGAGCGTTTAAGATCACTACTTCGCATTTTTGCTGCCTCCTCTGCGATCCATCGAGGATGAAGGTTACTCTCGCTCTCGGACTCTCTCTCTCTCTCTCGCTCTCGGACACACGTACACTCTTGAATGCTGTCAGTTATTTTTGTCAATTGGAAATTGATTTGAAGTTTTTGGTTTTTGTGTAGTTCAACATTGCAAATCCGACCACTGGCTGCCAGAAGAAGCTCGAGATTGACGATGACCAGAAACTGTACGTTTCCCTCGTTCCTTGCTTTGGTTGTTGTTTTCATTGTTATTTATTGCTTTGATATTAGGCTATTTGGGGAATAATGTGCAAAGATTTTGGTTAATGTATATGACTATATGTGGTTATTTCTCATTGTTATATACTTTTGATAACGATAACATACGGTACAATGTGTTATCGTGGTGGAATGGTGAAATTATTTGAAGTTTGATTTGGTATTTGCTGATGGAATCGAATTGCAATTTGCAAACTATGAGTAGGTAAAAAGTGAGTGAGGTCAGCAGTATATTTTAATGTGAAATGTTTTACATTACAACCCCCTGCAGATAATTTTTAGCACCCTCTGTAATACTCCGTTGGTGCTTGCTCAAATGTAAGAGGTTTTCCGATCTTTTGTTATTTTTGCCATTTACAAGGGAACTGTGGTGTAAGGTTGGATAATAGGCAAAAATTGGAAATGCTTGCAGTTACATGGTTTCATGTTGTTTGGTTGGATAATAGGCAAAAAATAGAATTCTGCCTTTTATAAGGGGAATGTGATTGGTGATTGTGTTTTCTATTGTATAATATATGGTTTCATGTTCGTAAAATTACACTAGACTTCCTCTTTTTGCTGCACAAGTGCTTGTGCTCCTACGTTTGGGGTAGCATGAGTTTAGTGTTGCTCCCAGACACCAGGTCCTGGCAGCACAGGTTTGGGTCCTTTACTAAGTCACTGCCTGTTTGATTTCTCCTGATTTAGGATTAATAAACCATACTAACTATGCTTATACTACGAGAAATTGGTTTATATATGCTCCTGCTGCTTTTAATTGCATTAGTACCAGTAGCTTGCTATTCTTTAGGCAGCTGATTTAGTCTTTAGCCAGTAAATTGCTATAGGTTTCAACACTTTAGGTTCTAGTTCTACTGGTTTTTGTTTTCTTTCTGTAATTAGTTTTTCCATTTCTCCTTATTTTAGCATTTGTCAATCTATATACTAACAAAGCTTGTACAATACTAACTCTTCTAATGTAGTGAGAACTTGGCTTATCTTATATTTTTCTTTCAATTGCAGCCGTGTTTTCTGGGACAAGAGGATCTCTCAGGAGGTCAGCGGAGATGCATTGGGTGAGGTACGCCTCTTCTTTTAAAGGACTATTACTTTGTTAAGTGCTGCCAATGATTTAGCACTAGATATGTTATTATGTCTATTTTAACATGTTCCCATCTAATTGATATTTCAGGAGTTCAAAGGCTATGTTTTCAAGATTATGGGAGGTTGTGACAAGCAAGGTTTCCCCATGAAGCAGGGTGTGCTGACACCTGGTCGTGTGAGACTTCTGCTGCACAGAGGTGTGTAGAATTGTTTATCGATTATTACAATAGTTATTGATATTTAGTAACTGAGTAGAGCTGGATATTTTTTTGAACAGGGACCCCTTGCTTCCGTGGTTATGGTAGGAGAAATGGAGAGCGCCGAAGGAAGTCCGTTCGTGGATGCATTGTTAGCCCTGATCTCTCCGTTTTAAATTTGGTGATTGTTAAGAAGGGTGAGAATGATCTTCCTGGCCTAACTGATATCGAGAAGCCAAGGATGAGAGGTCCAAAGAGGGCTTCAAAGATCCGCAAGCTCTTCAACCTTTCCAAGGAAGATGATGTAAGGAAGTATGTCAACACATACCGCAGAACATTCACCACCAAATCTGGTGAGTCATTATTCTTGATTTGTTAGCAACAGTAACAATGATACGCAGACTGCTTATCCAAGATATCAATTTCCAACATTTTGATATTTACTTTAGTTGTGACCTATATCTATGTACGGCGACAGGCAAGAAAGTCAGCAAAGCTCCTAAGATCCAGAGGCTTGTGACTCCACTGACATTGCAAAGGAAGAGAGCAAGAATTGCTGAAAAGAAGAAGAGAATTGCCAAGGCCAAGTCAGAGGCTGCTGAGTACCAGAAGCTTCTTGCAACCCGCTTGAAGGAACAGAGGGAAAGGCGTAGTGAGAGCTTGGCCAAGAAGAGGTCCAGACTCTCTGCCGCCTCAAAACCGGTTGCTGCTTAAGTACACTTTTAGGCCTCAATCCTTTTTCTGGATTGTCTATTTCATTGCTGGGAACCATTTGAGTTGAGATAATTTTGACTGTTTTTAGTTAAGAATGTTCATTAAACTCTTCCTGACTTACTATTTTGTTTTCGATAAAAGATTTTGAGATGTTATTTGAGTTCTTCAACTTCATCACTCTGCGTAAGACATTTCCAGATCATTTTCTAGCCTTCTGCGTGAATGATTTGTTTTCAGCTTTCTGTAGATGAATATTGAACATAAGCTATAGTGCTTACCAACTGAAATCTTAAGGTATAAGATATTTTCATAGACCTTTTACATCATATTATTGACATAGATTGATTAAAACTTGTTCAATCACCTATCTACAAGCAGATGCCCATAAATTTTCTCCATATATTATCATAGTTTAATTTACCTATGTTTCCAATACTAACACCAATTGTCTATTCAACGTCCAGTCTCCAGCAGCACCTCTGGCCATCGGCTATTAACCACCCTGCAGTTCCTCCTGATCTCTCCTGGGAGCCCCGACTGCAAATCCCCCAACTTAACCATCCCTTCAACAAATGCTCTAAAGAACTTAGTCTGATTCTTGCTGAACATCATCACATACTCTCTAGTCTCAGGAGACGTAAACAACGTTTGATCAGAATTCAAGAATCCCCGCCCGTTCACCAAGTCTTTGTAGTACTGATTGTCGAATCTCTCCGGTGTTGCATCCAGGTCTCCTGTGACTTCTTCGTCCCCCCCAAGTGGGCAGAGCTTATTTAGCTTCTCCCTATATCTGGGCTCGATGGTGGGGTCCGGTCGGCCGGAGCCCGACTGGTTGTACAGCCTGAAGACTATAGAGAAGCACCTTGCTTTGCCTATGGAGTGGGAGCCTGAAAGTGCAACTAAGTCTTTGATAGTAAGATTGAATTTGCTGAAGAGGTTTGTGAGGTAAGTTGCATTGGCTCTTGGGCTTGGCATTATGTCATTTGAAGCTTCTTGGCTGGCTGACAGGCTATCTTTCCTTCCTAGTTTCACTTCCCAGTTTGGTCCTCCACTCTGGTTCAACGAAGCACATAATAAGATTGTGGAAAATAAACAAATAAAAAAAATAAAAAATAAAAAGAAAAAAGAAACATCCCTTCTTTCTTAGGCTACAAAGGTAGAGGAAATATACCAGCCCATGTATTCTTTTATGCCTTTGTGTAATATCTTCTGTTATACACTTCAAACAAATCTTTACAAATTAGGTTTGGCATAATTGAATTAATTATAGAGCAAGTTTGATATACTTATCATATAATTTATCATTTTTTTTAAACTTTAAATCAATTACACGATAACTATATTATACTTGCATATAACTGATACAGATCCGAAAACAATAGATTTGTGTTGGAATTTCCCACACGTCAAACAAGATGCTTGTGTCCATGAGGGTTGTGATGAAAACATTACGACAAAATCTACTTATAAATAACAATGTGACCATAGCCTTAACTGTAAAGCTGGATTGAATTTCAATTTTTTTTGCGTTTCTTGTTCCATTTTACATATACGTGCTATATGTATAAATATTATGTCATTATTTATTTAAGAAATTTTTTATACAGATAGTGTATATATGTAAAGTGGAATAAACGATGCATAAGGAATTACAATAAGAAATTGAATTGGAAAGCCTCAAGAAACCTATACAGTGTTTGGATTTATGTTTTGAAAATTTTATTTTGGTGTTTTGGAGATAAAGAGAGAACAATAGAGATAAATAAGTGTGTGTTAGTGATACATGGTATGTTTAGATTTGTGTTTTTAGGTAATTTAAAATATTTAAAATAAATGGTGTAGGTTTGATGTTCGAATGTGGGAGAAAAAAATTGCGGTTCATTGTCAAATCATCTCTTTTTTATATATAAATATGTATACATAAATATTGTATTTTTAACAGACAAAATAGTAGTGACCAAAAAAAAAAAAAAAAAAGAAGGGAAGAAAAAGGTGACAAAATAAAAAACAAACAAACACACACGGACGAAGGTGAGAAAATGAAGCTCACCAGAAGAACAGCATCTCTGGCAGCCATGATCACAACATCAGCACAAGAGACAACTCCCGGACAGGCCCTCTCCACTGCTTCCTTAGCCTCATCAATAACTTCATATGATCTCAACGAATCTACATTCGACAACGCTGATTTCTCTCCCACCATCGTCGCCGTGTCGTCCAGCAACAACGAACCATCACACCCCTGCCCCAAAACCCAAAAAAATATCAACAAAATCCCAACAAAAGAATCAACGCAAACTAGAATTACGTTTTTTTTTCTTTGTTCTTGATTTTACGTTGACTAAGCAATCATGGAACTGCAACCGCATGACGGACGCAGCGCTTCTGGTTTCTCTTGCCATGGCCCGCCGGAGGACATCCCGGACGATGGATTCGGCTTCCGGGCAAGTTTCAGAGTAGAATTCCGGACGGAGAGGCGGCGGTGCTGCGGCGGCGATGGTGGAGCTGAGGAGGAGGGAGAGGAGGAGTGTGGTGGGGGGCATTATTTTCAGCAGTGTTTTGTGGATGCGTCACTGAAATGGCACAGAAAAGGTGTTGAATTCTTATATGTGCTTTTTGAGTTCTTTTGTACGTAGTGGGAAAGTTGGGGTTATTTTGCAGTTTAGATTCTTTATTTTAAATTAATACTTCATTTCATTAATGAAATATTCTTTTTTGAAATACAAAATATAGTTTGTATTTAAATATTTCAACCAGAGAAATTTTGAGTCCAAAATATTTTAATGGGAATTTTTATTGTTATTTTTTATATAAATTTTGTTTAGTTAACAAGGGATATTTACATTTGCACCCCTAATATATGATCTATTTGCATTAACTATCCATCTTTTGCATAATTATAGAAATCACCCCAACAACCAAAAAGCAGGGATCGTCTGTATAATGATTTGAATATTCTTAAGGGATATATATCTATAATTTTTCGAAAATAACATGGTTTGTTTGTATAAATAATGTTAATGTTCTGGTGGGCGTATGTGTAATGTTCTAAAAGATAAGAATAATTTATGTAAATAAACTAAAAATTATGGGATATAGATGCAATTATCCCTAATTAATACTGGGTGGGGGCAAAAAGCACAAAGCTATGGATTTTCTTATCACTTTTGTATTATATATTAGTGTTACATTAATAAGTGATTGATACGTGTTCTTTTTTAAATTTAAAAATATATTTAAATTAAATTAAAATTTAACACGAATTCAAATACAGTAATACATAAATATAATATTTGTACGAAATACAAAAATGTGTGATAGAAGATCCTAGACCAATGGGAAGAATGTGAAACTAAAATTGAGAAAGAGGAGGTGGTTGTGGGAGGATAGGGTGCATGTTGGGGGTGATGATGAAATGCAAATGTGGATGATGGGGATTTTGTCATGTTATTCCCTGCTTTTTCAACCAACTTGCCCCACCTTTTTTCTTCTACTGTCATCCATTATTGAACTCTAACTCAGAGACTTTGGTCTTCAATTTATGCATTGAAAATTGACAACACCACCCATTGTGGTTAACTGACAAAGTATAAAGTTTTATAAAGTTGAGATGGTAAGTTGACATAAAAAAAAAATAGATGTCAAAATGTAAAAACAGTTATAATTTGAATAGCAAAATATAATTAACTCTATAAAATATTATTTAAATTGATTATAGATATATTGATTATTATAATCAATTCACATTAAAATTAAAAATAAAATAAAATTCATAAGGTATATGTGGAACGCAAACACGGTACCTACTAGTTTAGCTCACATATATCTTTTTAGGATCGTGAAAACTGTTCTAATATTACATTTAAGTTTAATGGCCGTGGATCTAATTTTTAGTAATTTCTTACTATTTTAATTTGACATGAAACAGTTGATAGGTAATATTTTATTATAACTTATACAAAATTATCTTGGTAAAAATCGATTTTAAATAAGCGTCCCAACAACATAAATTTTGTATCTTACAATTACTTCTTTTCATACTTTCTACGTACGTTCACAATTTGAAGGGGTCCAAAAACAAAAGAAAGATACAAAGCAGTTCTTAACAATCCTTCCTCTACTTTTTACTTTTATGGTACATTGCGATGAGTTTTCTTTCAAATTTGGTATAATTATGAATATTTCATCATTATTTAAAAAAGTATAAATACTCATATTTTTCTTTAGAAAAGATTATTTAATTTTTTGAATGGAGGTTTAGAATTGTAAATTTTACCCTTATTATATTTTAAAAAAAAATAAAAAAAAATTGAATGGACGAAATTAAAAATTTTAAAAAGTTATAAAAAAACTATCCACCCAAAATTTTCTAAAAAATAAGTAAAATTATAATTTATAGTTTACAAGGGTATTTTGGTTATTTTCATAAAAAATGAATGAAAACCGAACGTAAAACTAAAGAAATAGGCTAATTATTGATAGATATTAAAATTAAAAGATATTGATAATTTTTTTAAAAAATAAAAAGTAATTTATAATTATAATAAATTTCAAAAGAGGTTATCGTAATTTTTGTTTGATTTAATTTATTTATTTTGTAAATGCATTCCCCCAATTGAGTATGAAAGCTGCGTTTCCCTACTTTTTCAGCTTGAAAGGCGTTTTGTACTTTGCCTTCACTTTCTTCAGTTCCAGAGATATTTCAGTGGCTAAAAAGGGTACAATTTCCGTTTCTCTTATGTGGTCCACATTTCTCATTTGCGCCCTGCGTTCCACACGATAACAATTTTTATTTTATATTATCAAAAATATTATTTTTTTGAGAAAACCTCAAATAAAAAAAAAATATTCTCTTATTCAAATTAAATCGGAAAATAAATTTAAAAGATATTATAAATGTCAACTTGAATTTGAAATGAGATATATTTTTTATATTTATATAAAAATCTGAACCCATTAGAATTATTTGAAATTAATTTGGTATCGACTGTTATCATTATTTTAATGAGTCGTATTTATTAATTTTAATTTATATTATCATAAAAATTATTTTTTATATTTTCTAATAAACGTATTAAAATAAAAATCTCTTTATCCAATTTACATTAAAAAAAATAAATTAAAAAAGTAATAAATTAAGATAGTACTACAGATTATGTCAACATGAATTCAGGTGGGGTATACATTTTCTTCGAGATTTTAAAGTTATTCACTAAAAACCGAACTTGGCAAAATAATTTTAAATATATAATTTAAAATATTAAGAATAAAATTTACCCGATAAGTAAATAAGTCAAAAAATCTTTAAAGATAAATAAACTGGACAAAGACATTTATATATACGTAGCACAAATATAGCATAAATTATTGTCAATTATATTAAATTATAAATACCAACTTAATCATATTTATATGATTATCAATTCACTCACAAAAATTATTAATTTAAATGAATCCGACGTCTAATTGAGTCAATAACATTTGAATAGATTAATATAAATTTTATGATTTAAAGAATATATAAATTTATTAATTTAAAAATCTTATTTTATTTATCATTGATATTAGATACTATAATTTTTGCGATAGGACCTCTCAAACAAAATCAATAATAATTACGTACGCATAAAAAAATCATGACAAAATAGTCATAAATATAATAAAATAAAAAATTACTCAAAGGATAGAAAGAAAAAAATTATACTTTTTTTTAATTAAAAAAGAACTTCACGAGAAAATATATAAGAATATTATAGGGTATCTATTAATTAATATTAGGACAAAACCTAGTTTTGAAAGGTGTGAAAGATTTTTTATTTAAAATTACTTAAAACTCATAAAAATAATTGATCTAAAATTTGAAAGACTATTTTTTGCAGATTAAGTGGATAATTTTCTTTATAATTTTTTAGTCTTTTCCATCCACCTTCCCTGATTTTTTTTATAATTTTTATTTAAAAAAAATAACAAGGGCAAAATTGATAATTTCAGGCCCTCCATTCGAGAATTATATAATTTCATCAACCATCAAGAGTATTAATAATATTTAAAATAATAAAAAAAAAATTATAATTATGCTAAATATCAAGGGAGCTTGTTGTAATTTACACTAAAATAAAATTGTGGAATTAATATTGGTGATGGCAAGTGGAGCGGGCGCCTCAATCCATACGGGTTTGGAAAAGACCTTGGATCTTCACATTATATATATTTTTTCCTTTTAACCATCCTCTGCTTCATATTTTTCTCTTACTTTACTTTTTCATATTTATTATAATTTATTTTTTTAACAATATTTTTTCTTATCATCTCACATTAAAATTTTTTTATATGTACGTGGGAACTGCGTGCACAAAAAATTAGCTCTTAAAAAAAAAAAAGATGGTTTTCTATTTTAGATTATTAGGACGTGAAAAACCCGTTTCTCTATAGCAATGGTGCGTTTTCTATTTTTGAAGTGAAAGAGATGAAATATAGTTATTTTTTTTTTAAAAATCATTTTATTTAGGGTAAATTACAACGAATTCTCTTTAAATTTGACATAATTATAAATACCCTCTTGTTGTTTGAAAATTCCCAATACTCCACTTATTTTAATGACCGTCTAATATTTAGCTCAATCCTTAGTCTTCTTTAGATTTTCATTCATTTTTTACAGTGAGCTGACTAAAAATGCCCTTGTGGACTATGAATTATAATTTTATTTATTTATTTTTAAAATTTTTTGAATATTTTATGAACTAAGTGGAACGTTTTTTTTTTAAATAATTTTTCAAATTTTTCCATCTATTTTTTTTTAAAAAATAAAAAAATTCAATAAGGACAAAGTTGATAGTTCCACACCATCCATCTAAGAATTACATAATTTCATCAAGTATCAGAAATATATTATATATTTTTAAAAAACGAAAAGTATTTGTATTTATGTCAAACCTAACGGATGACATTGTAATTTACCCTTTTATTTATTGTCAAAGTAATGAGATTACTTGTACGCATAAAAGTATATATTTATGGGTAATGTAGCAACCTTTCACCAAAAATAAAAAGTTTTCCAAAAACTTGATGTTGGATGTGTTTTCATATTAACTTTACCAACAAAATTGTGGAAACTTGCAATTGATTTAATGCTTATTTTTCTTATATACTCACCAAATGACATAGAGCATATTTGGAGTATTTTGTACTTCTTAACAAATAAATACCTTACTTATGCACATTCAAATGTGGAGTGCAAACTACTTATTAACATAAATATGTGTGTCTTTTCAAATATTTTTGCATTGATTATCAAGGGCCAATAATAATAATTAGTAAAAGTGACACATTTTATGTACGTGTATAATTTTTAAACATGAATCAAAATGAAATATTTATTATAAATTATATTATTAGTTTTTGTAGTTTAGAAAAGAGAACTTAAGTATACCAATTAAGGTAATAAATTAATATAAATATTTTGATTTATAAAAAAATTGGCAAATAAAGATAATAAATAATGTAGGAAAATTAAATAAATTGCATGAAAGAATATAACCACCAAAAGGTTTTTATGAAAAACCATGATAAATGAAGAAGTTAAAAATTAATCAATTAATTAATCTAACATTTTTAAAATAAATGACATATCAAAATTAAGTGAGATACCAAAAAAGTTATCTCACTTTATATATAGTATAAATAATAATAAGTAACTAATTAGGTCAGATTGGGCCAGATATCCAACTCCAATAAGTTAAAGGTAAATATGAAGGAATTTTTAGCTGAATTTTCAAAATTCAAGAGGTTTTATGCATTTAATCCCGTTAGAACCTTAACAAGGATAAAATAAAGAGGGACAAGAGACAGATTAATATAAATAAACAAAGAGATTACAAAGAGAAAACATAGATGATGAAATTAATGAATTTTAGTTTCTTCTGTTTCTTCGAATCGAAACCACAACACAAATCTTCACCTTTTAACCCAGAAAACTGCAAGAATCGATTTACAACTGAATACACCACTTGTTCAAAGAATTACCACCAGCATCCTAGTACACTAGATCCATAAATTCAAATCTATGTTGAAAGAAATCAAGATGATCTACAGCACATCCTGTTCTTTTCTGGGATTACTTGGGCTGGGCCAGGTACCAGGATTTTCTTACCAGCTAAAGAAGCAGGGTTGCCGTTTGCTTGATCTTCTCCCGCCGCAAGATTTTTCCTGTTCACGATGTTAAAGATCTCTGTCAAGACCGTCAAGAATGCCTCCTCGACGTTTGTTGCTTCCAACGCCGAAGTCTCTAAGAAGAACAACCCTTCCTTTTGAGCAAATTCCTTGGCATCCTCGGTGGGCACAGCTCGCTGGTCTCCAAGATCAGTTTTGTTTCCGATGAGAATTATTACAATGTTTTTGTCCGCATGAGCACGCAACTCGTCTAACCAACGGGGTATGTGGTCAAAGGTCGTACGTTTTGTTATGTCATAAACCAACATTGCCCCCACGGCGCCTCTGTAATATGCACTAGTGACAGCTCTATATCTGTTTTTTGAGAATAGTGATTTACAATAAGTCAAAAAAACCCAGAAAGTAAGGAACAAATACATACAGAACATGTGGTATAGCCTCATGATCCAAGCCAAATTTAGAAAAACCTACAGATCGAAATATTTACCAACTTATATTAACTCCTATCTGAAAAATAAATTATGGGAAACTAAGAAAGTAACACAAGCTATGAATTCAATTTACAACAAGAAAGAAGCCCAACTATTTCATGGCGTGATTTATCCGGTCATTCATGTTGTCATCGCCCATTCAACAATAAACATCCTTATCCATTGAGTAATATTCAAGTTTTTGTTACATAAATTACAATATATTTCATTAGAACATCGAAACATTCAAGGAAAATAGAATTCAAGTTATGGAAAACATGACATTGTTGGTGTATGAGTCAAAAATCCATGACCATGATACCAAAAAAAAAAAAATCCTACAGATTTTACTTTATTAAGCATGATAAAGAAAAATGACCAAGAGAGACCCTGTTTGAGAAAATTGCTTCAGAATAATGTCTATTCGATGAAATTTAAGGGAGGCCACAAAAACTGTGGTGCGATGACAACAGCATATATATGCCAGAGACAGTGAAAAGGAAATGAAATTAGTGCTCACTGTACTTGGAAATTGAGAAAATTTACTCCCTTGTGCCAATATATTGCTAATCCCACTTTGGTAAATCTCCATTAAATTCCAATTGAGCTAACTATCATAGAGAAACAATAGTACCAAGAAATATTCAAGTAGGCTTGGTGTTATCACTTCATAAAATTAGTTGAATGGACCGTATTTGATTTGGTATCAACAATAATCTGTTCACCACAAAACTTGAGAATCAAGTCTGAGTTCCGCATCTGGCAAACTAAATTTTTGCTTCATCACCCGAAATTTATGCCATAAATCTAGTTTTAACTATAATCACAAGAATGATAAACAAACCAAACAAGTAAAACATAAAACTCCTCATGACAGTTAATCAAACAGCTCGACCGACCCTTGATCTGATAGGGGCGTAAACTCAGCCAAATGAAGCACTATCCAAGATTGAGTTGAATATTGATCAAGCTTAAAATGGATTTTGAATTTAGTTTCCTTACTACTGAGTTGAACTTTAATCAAGACTAACACGAATCAAACTTCTATTCTTTAA
>NC_026157.1:4397578-4439557 GCF_000512975.1 Sesamum indicum
AATCGATACTATATGTTAAGGCTCGACGTGTTAGAGTAGCTTCTTTAGTAGACAAAATGTACATTGCCTAAAATACCTTTACTTACTTTTTAACAAATAACTACCTACTTTAATTGAATCGTTCCATCAACAGTTTTCTATTTTTGCACAATAAAGTTCATTTTTTTTAATCAATGTCGATCAATTATTCATTTTTTTTAATTCAATTAAATATATATAATAAAAATTCAAGTTACGGACATCTACGGAGTGTGCTCCAACTTGTAGTGAACAATAAAACTCAAATGACATACGATACATCGCATCAAATCGAGTATCAATGGAATAATTGTATCGTTCATTTCCAGCCCTTCAAGAACATTCCCAATCAACTAAAACACACAGAGGTAAGACTAGTATAACATCAGCAAAGCAAATGAATCCAACCAAGATCAGCCATAGAAAACGTTTCAATTCACAACAGACAAAGAACTCAGAATAAACAACAACTCAATGCGCAGAAGTAAATCGTCACATATACAAACATTCATCAATAAATACAAAATACGCACCTCTCTTGCCCAGCAGTGTCCCAGATCTGAGCTTTAACCGACTTGTGCTGAATAACGAGAGTGCGGGTCTGGAACTCGACGCCAATCGTGGCTTTGGAGTCCAAGCTGAACTCGTTGCGGGCGAAGCGGGAGAGTATTTGGGATTTACCGACGGCGGAGTCCCCGATCAGAACCACCTTGAAAACGTAGTCTATTTTCTGGCTCGCGTCACCATAACCACCGCTTGCCATTTCAATCCACACCCACAAAACAACCAAAATCACACTTTCTTGCTATTGATTCCTATGAGGGATTCTGTGTTTGAATGAGGAAGAATTGGGACAAGGACGCGTAAGAGACGGCAACAGAGGACTCTGAGCAGATCTTTGTAAGACTCCAAATCAGCTCCTATTTATTCTTACCAAAAATATTTAAATTATATTTCCACTTTGGAAAATTTTAACTAAGTTTGACTTTGGACTTTGGGAAGGCAATTGGGCCGAGACAAGTGGGTTTTAGCGGGTTTTTGGGGCGGGTTTAGATTTAGGTTTAGGTTCGAGACGAGTTATGGGTTCTGTATTGATTCGTCCCGAATCCGACCCGATTTATTTATTCTTTAATATTTTATTATTATTTATTTATTCATATGTAATATATTATAATTAAAATTATAATATTATATATAAGTTTTCAAAGAATTTTGTATAATCCAATTTATATTAGAAATATAAATAATAAAAAGTAGTTAAATGCATTATTTGTATTAACTTATTTGAAATAAAATAAATTATGTTAAATCCTAATATTTATCATGATATTTAGTATTTTGGTATTATATAATTCATTTAATAATATATATTGTTTATTTATTTATTTTGAAGATGTTGGTATGTTGTTTTCTTATTTGGTGTTGTTGGTGATTTAGAAATATTATAAGATATTGAATGTTGTAATAATATGTTAATTTATTTAGAAATATCAATATATTTAAAAAAAATCAAAATAATTAGTTGAATTAATTATGGCAAAATCTGGGCCACTGGCATTAAAGAAATGGGCCTAGTATAGTATTGTTTCGTTTCTCAATAGAGAAAAAGGCCCACGAGATCACTTGGGCTGGGCTGCTTGAACTTGAGAATAAATGTGGCCCATTGAATTTTCAAATATTAATTTTTAATTTTATATTATTTCGAATTCTAAAAGCTTGTTTATTTAGTCTAATCTCATTGAAAATGCACTTTTTTTAGTAACAATTTGCACAATAGTCTCCTGAAAACAACGTTCCTATCTTTGATTAATAAAAGAGGACGTGACATGACATAACATATTATTATGAACATGCCAATATTTACAGAATACCTATATAACAAATTAAATCTAAACACATTTCCATAGCATGCCTATAAATCTAGGTTCGAAAGCATACAATCTAAAAATATTTTCATTTTCTGTTCAAAATTCAATAAAATATTTCCATCCACAAAAAATACTAGAAATTGAAAATAAAAATTGAAATAAAATTCCTCCATAAATTCATAATTATTTATATATATATATGTGTGTGTGTGTGTATGATTTTATTTTTAGCACTATGAGAAATTTTGAGAATTAATGAGTTGGATGTTTTTATGTCGAAATTAAAATATTGAGATGGCTACTTGATCTATTTTTCTGAAAAAATAGCACCATCGTTATGTGTGTCGGCTAAAATCTTTATTATTAACCTATTATCATAAAGAATTAAGGCCTAATCATATGAAAAATAGTACAAAGGTCAGAACGTACATTTTGCTCCACTACACATCTTAGCAAGGATTCAAATCTACATATTGTGTGTTAACAATGTTCGACCTTAACCACTGCATTATCTGATTTTCTGATGCAACTAGCTTTATTTTTGGGTAATTTTGCTTGATTTTTTTGGGTGCAAGTGTATATATCTACACAAACATGTGTGTAAGCATTTAGGAGGTAAAAGTGCCCAAAGAATTTCAGATGATATTTTTTATAGTTATAAAGACAATATTAACGATTCTACTAGCGTTGAACATTTTGCGTACATTTTAGATATTATTGAAGTGTTTACAATAATATGTATACTTTGAGGATGGTAAATAAATGTTGATCAATGATTCCTTGTCCGAGTGGTGAGGTTTGATATATCACAACTAAGAGGTCGTAAGTTCAAGACTACAGATGTAGTTATTTGGACCACTAATAGTGGGTATGCTGTTTATTTAATTGTGTTAAGAAAATAAAAGAATAAGAAAGAAGCAAAAATAATTGGGATAATAACATTTATACACCCTAATTGTTAGTTTATTTACACAAACCACTTTTGTCTTTTGCATAATTACAGAAACTACCCATGACATCAAAAAAATAAGGGTAGTTTGTGAAATGATGCTAATATTTTTAAGGAGTGTGTTTGTAATTTTTCAGAAAAGTATGGGGTGGTTTTTGTGTGTGGTATTGACATTTGGTTGGTGTATGTGTAATTATCTAAAGATATGGGTGGTTTATGCAAACAAACCATAGATCAACGGGTGTAAATATAATTATCCCAAAAGAATTTATACTTGAAATGTGAACAACATATACTTTCCTTAAAGTGATAACTGACCCCACTATAACGTGCTAATATGACAATTCACTTCTAGAATAGCAATTTCGAGGACTTATATCAAAATCATATATGACACATATGAATGTGAATACATAATCCAGGGACGAAATCTATCATTTTGATACTTAGTATTGATAGACATTTCGAATTTTTTTCGAAGTCATTGCAATATTTAAATTACATAACGATTCATAACCATTGCAATGTTTCACATTATACAGAAAGTTGTTTTTCAGAAGAAAAGTTACATAAATATTTCTTTAATTTCGTCAGGAAATCCAAAATTAAATTTCTACAAATTAATTTAGAGAATAAATAAATAAAATTATTTATTTCATTTCAAGTGGCAGGTTTTAAGATAGTATATAATTATGTATATTTAGTTTCATTCCCTCGATTTTTTTTTTTAAATTTAAGAAGATATATCATATTATTAATTTTAAATTTATTTACTCTTCCAATGTTAAAGGTATTTTATTTACAGTTTATTTCCATCACATCCATGTATTTTTTAAAAAACAAAATTAAATGAATGCCGAAAGTGACTGGAAATTCGGGGGCAATTGAATTTGGACAACATGATTTCATAATTGCAAGTCAAATAATTTTTTAGAACTAGACTGCCCTTATAATGGTGAAAATACACCTCATCACATGCATTAACGCATCAAGACGCATAAAGATTTATTTGACCTGCAATAAATCAGTAATAAGTCAATAGAGGGTTAATATATATTTTTATTTTATTTTTTTATTAATATCAGCAAGTTCGATTACTTTTAACTAAGGAGCAAACTTCAAGGGTGCTAGATATAATTTTTTTAAATCACAAAAAATCTATCTGTAATTATACCAAACCTCAAAAGATGGAAGTGTAATTATGGCTATACTCTAATAAGGTAGATGATCATTAATTGTAATAATTGTGAGTAACATTTTAGTAGAAGGTGCTTATTAGTTGTCAATGATTGAAACCAATTACATAATTACAATCGAATTGCTAAAAACAAAACAAAAAACAAAAAACTATCAAACTTTAGAAAAACATTTTTAAGTCAGAAATAGAGTACTTAGATAAATTTTCTTCTTCTTTTATTTTTCTATTTTTTTTCTCTTGTAAATAAATCTAACATAATCTTATACTATTTTACTGTCTTTACAAACTTATTTTTTTAACAAATTTGGATTAAAATATTTTTTTTTTCAATAGAAATTTCGTAAAAAGTCATTTTTTACGAACGCCCCAATTTATTATTTATTTTAATTTTTCATCCCTTTTTTTTAAACTCTAAATTCCAACATTCTTCTTTAGAAAAGATAACGGGTAAATTACAAATTCTTAAATTAGGTCTAATTACACAATTATTCTATATTTAGAAAAAAATATAAATACACCCTCTAAAATTGTAATTATAGTTTACTCTATCACATTCTCAGGAGCAAAATCCTGCTCAAACACCCTCTCATAAATATTACATCAGCACCCCCTCAGTAGGTACACTTGTAATTTTACAACAAATAAAAAATATACGTGTAATTAAACATAAAATTTCGAGAATTTTTTTATATATAATCGATAATTTCTTAACCTAGTGGGTAAGGCTATAGCTAAGGTTTTATGAATAAGTTCCGAAATCATAGATTTGAGAACCACTGCGTAAACGAATATTTTGTCTAACTTTATGTGAGATGTCTTAGCCCAGTGGTTTAGGCTACGATTGAGATCATGGGTTTAAGTTCCACGAAACGTATGAATATTGTCTCACTATATGTGAATTATTATATTTTGTTACTGTTTTTAATCATATTGATGTATTGATTCAATCAATATATTTATAAAACAAAAAAGTAACTTAACTATCACCAACACTTTGATATTGAATTGTCAACTATAAATGAGAATCACATTTTTGAAAAATGGCGTGTCATAATTCATGCCACTAGATTTTATTTTTAAAATTATTTATTATTTCTGTACATTTTTATAGAATTAATTCCATGATGTACGAACACAACTTTCTCAATCAATTCCCATTTTTCATGTGTGTGTTAAACGTTGGTATGTAGCAGCTTTGAATGCTGTTGTCTGTGTCTCGCAATTAAGGGTTGGTTTGATTTAAATAAAAGAAAAAAAAAATAAAAGGACAATGGGAAGTGAAAAAGAGTCGGAGAGAAAAAGAATAATAGTTTTTTTTTTAAATTATTTGGTATGATTGAAAATAGAGTAAATATCAAATATTTCTATTTGTTTAATACGAGAAAAATAATTGAGAAGAAAATACTATTTTTTATAATTTACCGAATAACCCTTCTATTCATTTTGTATTAGAAAATTGATAAAAGTATTTATCAGACAAGAACAAGAATATCTTTTATTAATAAAAATATTCATCGTGACTTCGATGCAATTTTCTTTCAGTGATTTTGTTGTCTTTTATCTAGTAATTATGTACGGTATTATCAGTGGAAAGGAGAAATTAATCGGAGAGAAATTATAGATATATGGACAATAGAATAAATAAAAATAAAATATATACGTTTTGTCTTTTTGGCTTTATACTTCACTTTTCTACTCAATTTTGAATTAAAACAGAATCGAACTCTGAAGAATGTTCACGTATATTGAGTTTTACTTCTCCTCCATCTCTCTCCTTTAATCAAACATCCAACTATTTTTTATACATTCCGTTTAGTATATTGATTTAAACTATCAATATATTGAATTAGTCATTAAATTTGAATATTGGATGAGTTAATGAATCGCACGTCATAATCATGGATAAAAATGAATCAATTCTCGTTTTTTTTCTTTGTTCTAATTTTATGTGGCTATTTTGATTAAATCATCAAACATTCACGTGAGCCATAAATGAATTGTCTCTTGAAAATGAGTGGGGTTTTTATTTTATAAAAATAATGTATCTTTTTATTTTTTATTTTTTTGGTATTTTGGTTTGATATTCGAAAAAATATTATTAAAAAACTATTGTTAAAAAGAATAATTATATTTATTTATTTATTTGCTATAATTTTGAATAATAAATAAAAAAGTATAAAAATAACTAATATATAAAAATCAAATAATAAAATAATATTTGATATTTTCAAGAAAATAAAATCAAATACAGAATAATAAACCCCATGATCATAGATGTAGTTCCAAGATGAGTGGATGGGAGTTGCATGACATTATTGGAGGATAGAGTCTGCTCCAAAATTATCATCAGAAATATAGCTATATTTTTAGTGCTCGTTTGGTCGGTAATTATACATGACAGAATTGAACTTATATTTTTACGTTTGGTCGGTAATTATACATGACAGAATTGAACTAAACGAACAAACATATAAAAATTCAAAATGTTCCAAATATAAATGAAAATTTTTAATTTAAATCGAACTTAGTCGAATTTGAACTAATTATATGACAAGTATAATATACTTACAATGTGATTAGTGTATAATTAAAAAAAATGACCAATCACATAACAAGTATATCAAACTTACTTTTTAATTGATTTAAGTCGATCAAATATAATTTAAATAAAAATTTTTCATACAACAATATAATTTTCACATCATAAAAAGGAAAAACCAAAAAAGAAATGAAAACCAAACACATTACAAAGTTTTGTTTGTCTCCATCCTTCAGTCCCACCATGTCGGAATTAGTAAATATATATATATATACGTCATCATGAATTGGGTACAACGTTTTCCACATGAATTCACCTCCATCATTAGTTTTTGAAATATTTCTGTTCGAATTAAATTTGATCAAATTAAATTAATGATGAATTATATATAATACACTTATTATATTATTGATTATTTTTCTTGAATTATACTATAATTATATAATAATTATATTTTATTTGTCATATTAATTTAAATTTAATCAAACTTAATTTAAATTAAAATTTTCAATCAGCATAAATCCAAAGGTCAATCCTCCCGCAGTATCCACACCTACCTGTATATTAAATGCTGGCCTGTTACCATGCACACACACACACCCCTCTACATATACGTCACAGCATCATCCCTAATTCTCTACTGCCCACAAAAAACACTCTCTCTTTCCTGCAAATCCGTGTCTAGACTCTAACATTCGCATGGATTCTCCTGTAAATGTCCCGAGATGGACGCCAAGCCCGAGCCCGACATCGAGGCTCATCAACGTGAGCAGCTACAAAGATCAGGGCAGCTCTGCTTCTTCACAAGCAACGTCGAAGAGCTCGAAACGGTGGTTTCCATTTGGCAACGGTTACCCGTCGTCGTCGCTGAAAGCGGGTTCGGATATCGTAAGGTCGATGGATATGGAGATATCGTCGTCGCGTGGGGAAGAGACTGATGGTTTGGGGAGAAATAGTGGGGTTTACTTGACGTGGAAGGACTTGTGGGTGACGGTGGCGGACAAGACGGCGCCGGAGGGGGAACGGCGGCACATCTTGCACGGGGTCACCGGGTACGCAGAGCCCGGCGAGGTGTTGGCCATCATGGGGCCTTCTGGCTGTGGCAAGTCGACTCTTCTTGATGCATTGGCAGGTAATTCCTGATATAAATGCTATAGCAGCAGTGGTCTGGGTCTAAAGTTCAGTCTCCCAAGTATAGGTCGGTGTGTCGAACTAATTATGCTATAAGTATTATTGTTGGTATATTTGATCTGTCAGAAAATAGATCACAAAAGCTTAAGCAACCAAGACAATGAATATGAACATTAATTGCACAAGTCCTTACCATCTATCTTTCAACAAAAAATTAGATATGGAATTAAATGTGTTGAATTTTTTTAATTTTGGGATCATTTTGAAAATTTCATAAAATTTAGGAACTAAAGATGTTAAATTTTTATAATTTTCGAACCATTTTAAAGATTTCGTAAATGGAGGACTAAAAGTATCGAGACCAACACTGTATCCTACGAAATTAAAGATCAGTTTTATAAATTATGCGGCAAGTATTATTGGTTTTTACAATGATATTGGCATATTCGATGCACGTGCTTTGATTTTCAAAATATATTGTTAAAAATACTTATGAGATTGTGTGTATAAAATGAAGTATATTTTAATTGTATTTATTAGATTATAGAAAGTAAAAGAAAAATAATATAATATTAAAATTATCTATTTAAAATATTTGAAAATGACTTCAAGACTAACTTTGTACTAAAAACTCTTTATGGATTGTCACTTGTGATTTGTAGGAAGGTTGGATTCAAATACAAGACAGAAGGGAGATATTCTCATCAATGGCCGCAAGCAATCACTAGCATTTGGCACTTCTGTGAGAAAAATCCATGTCTCACTTAAATACATTTTAATTTGTTACACCTATTCAATTCTTACAAAACTATATAATATAAAGGGATAACTACATCTACACTTTGATTTATAATCTGTTTATATAAATTATTTTTATTTTTTGAATAATTAACACACAACTATCGGAAATGTCAATATTATTTACCTAAATCACGTATTCTTGATTTTTAAAAAATTACATATGCATCCCCCAAAACATTAACATCATTACCCAAACTAATTATACATTTTGATTGTCAAGGATAGTTTCTGTAATATTGGAAAAGACAGAAGTAGTTTATGTAAACAAGTTAGGAGGTGGGCAAAAAATCCTAATTTTGGTCCTATGACAGTATCTATATTATTAGTTGATATTTTGTCGCTAATCTTCCTTCTTTCTTAGCGTACATGTCGTAACACGAACATGAACCTCAATCGGTCTCTAAACATGTAGGCCTATGTGACTCAAGACGATACTTTAATGACAACTTTAACAGTAAGGGAAGCCGTTTACTACTCTGCTTTTCTCCAACTCCCGGACACTATGTCCAAATCAGACAAGCAGGAAAGAGCCGAAGCTACGATCAAGGAGATGGGCTTACAAGACTCCACCGACACAAGAATTGGAGGGTGGCATGTAAAAGGACTTAGTGGTGGCCAAAAGAGGAGAGTGAGCATTTGCATTGAAATCTTGACACGCCCTAAACTTCTTTTCTTGGATGAGCCTACTAGTGGTTTGGATAGTGCGGCTTCTTACCACGTCATGAGTCGTATCATCAGTGTCGCGCAACAAGATAGAAGAACAGTCGTCGCCTCCATCCATCAACCGAGTGGGGAAGTCTTTGAGCTGTTCCACAATCTTTGCCTCTTGTCCTCTGGGAGAATAATTTACTTTGGTTCTGTTTCAACCGCAAATGAGGTAACAAAATTTCTTCATGCATGTACTTACATAAAAAGGTCCCTGAAATTTTGATATATCACAGTAGAACTCTAAACTTTGGAAAATTATATCGTCATCCTCTGCAGTCATGTTTTCGGTACAAATTTTCCTTAGGGGAGTAATTTAATTTTTTAAAATTTGAGGAGTTTAATTGTAATATACTGAAATATAACGAGTGTTAGTGTAACTATCCATTAAGTATATTAAGATAGCTAAGATAATTTTGTGATTTCGTTGTAGTTTTTCGCTTTAAATGGCTTCCCTTGTCCACCCATGAGGAATCCATCGGACCACTACCTCAGGACAATCAACAAAGACTTTGATGCTGTGAGTTAAGCAGTAAATAATGTTGTCTCAATTGTTTAACACTTATGATTTCTTTCTTGGAAAAACCATATAACAAGCAATTATATGTAGGATATAGAACAAGGATTGGGTGGAAGGGTAACTGCCGATGAAGCTATCAGTGTTCTTGCTAAGTCATACAAGTCATCAGAAGCTCATCAACAAGTACAAACACGAGTAAATAATATATGCCATGAGGTATGGAAGTATCAATTATAAATTTTAGTCTTTAGGAAGTGAACATTTGATATCAAAATACTGTCCAATGAAGAAAATTATACATTCATCTTTTTACATATATGCTTTGTAGAATGGAGGGCCGTTGGAGAAGAAGGGAAGTCAGGCAGGGTTCATTACTCAATGCCTTATTTTAACTCAGAGATCTTTCATAAATATGCATCGTGACGTGGGCTATTACTGGTTTCGATTAGCCATATATGTCGCCCTGTCCATGTGTGTTGGAACAATATTTTACAAAATTGGCCACAGTTATGGATCCATTCAGGTAAACTTTTTGAATGAAAACTAATCAGAGAATTCATAAAGACAAATTATGTTGACACCCCTTGAACTTTATACATAGTACTAAAAGTCCCTTGATTTTTTACACTTTACTTTTTGCAGTTATATTTAACTGTATAAGAGGAATTACTCTGTTATATAAATTGTGACCTCATAGTGTTGGAGTAATTTTTCAAAATTGAGAGATTTTTCTGTAATATATCAAATTTTATGGAATGTCAATATAATTAATGCTAGTTAATCTTGAACATAGATCAATAGAGTAAGGAAACAACATGAACTTCAAATGAATTTCTCTTTTTTTCTTGCCAGGCTAGAGGCTCAGTACTAATGTTTGTTGGAACATTCATGACATTTATGGCAATAGGTGGCTTCCCTTCTTTTGTGGAGGACATGAAAGTAAGTAATTTACCACAATTTTCTCAAGAAACTACTTTCTTTCAACATCAAAATTTTGCCCACAATCTTCCTCTTATTTTCTCATGTGATCCAGATTTTCACTCGTGAAAGACTAAACGGGCACTATGGCGTGGTTGCATTTGTTGTAGGAAACACAATTTCTTCCATTCCATACTTGTTTTTGGTCTCAATTATACCAGGGGCAATAGCCTATTACCTAGTCGGCTTTCAAAAGGGCATAGACCACTTCATATACTTCACACTATTACTATTCGGGTGCATGATGTTGGTCGAGAGCCTAATGATGGTCATTGCTAGCGTTGTGCCCAACTTCCTCATGGGGATCATAGCCGGGGCCGGGATTCAGGGCGTGATGATACTCAATGGGGGCTTCTTCCGGCTCCCGCATGACATTCCCAAACCCTTTTGGAAGTATCCTGTATTCTACATCACGTTTCACAAGTACGCAAATCAAGGGTTCTATAAGAATGAGTTTGAAGGGCTCAACTTTCCTAATCAAGTGCAAGTGGGAGGGCCATCTACCATCAGTGGTGATGAGATCTTGAGAAATATTTGGCAAGTAGAGATGGGGTACTCTAAGTGGATTGATTTGGCTATTATTTTAGGTATGGTGGTTATGTATAGGGTTATGTTTTGGGGAATCATCAAGGCTCAAGAAAAGTTGAAGCCTATGATTAGAGCTTTTGTTGTTGGTTATGCAAAATAAAAACCAAAAATTACTGTATGCATTGATTGTGTGAATTGGAGATGTGGGATCAATGGTCTCTTCATCTTTTTTTCACTTTGTTTAGGAACATCATCGTATTCCCATGAGTATTTGGATGGGACATGTTTGGTTTCATTTTAGGATAACTATACTTAGACTCTTTGAAAATACAAAATTATATTTTTTCTCAATTTTGTTTTTTAAATTATACTTGCATTCTTTTTGAAAATTCTCCATTTACACCTAACCCTTTTTGTTATGGGTTGGATGAAAAAATATTTATGCTAGTAAAAAAATTACAAAATTTCTAGTTTTATCTCTCATTTTAACTTTCCAACTGTAAGCATGCAAAATTTATTGTCAACTATATATTGACATGTGCAATATATTTTTTCATTAATTTTATATTGTTTTATAAAATAAAATATTAATTGATGGATAAAATCAAATGTTGCCATGTATGGAATTAATTAAAGTATTCAAGGCAATTTAAATCTTTTCTTGCGAACAAAGGAAGCAAATATCAATGATTTGTTAATTTTATATCAAATTCTTGTGATTAAAGAAACAAATCACAAAGGACCAATCATATCACACCATGTCGTCAAGTAAATATAGCAAAATCTTCTACCATACAACTATAAATAGGGGTGTTTCATCAACAACTAGAAACACAACTCAAGGCACAAGACAAGAGACAAGTGAAGACAAGTCAAGAGGCCAATCAAGACGCACAGAATTGAAGAGACAATCAAAGACAAAAGTAAGAGAGCATTCAAGAAGTCTAAATCCTCTAAAGAGCAAACCAAGGAAGATCCACGATGTTCACAGTAAAAATCAAGGCGTTCATCGCAAGAATCATCCAAAGTCATCATTTAATTGTGAAAACCACTCTGTCAATATTTTTCGACCAAAAAAAATGGTGAAATATCAACAATGTCCCTACCATTTCACAAGTTGAAGTGTTTCAACCAATATATTATATCTCAACGGTATAATAAGATAATTACCAATCGAATTATGACATGTGGAACAAGAACTCTATGACATCTACATACTATAAAGATCCAATATTATCTCTTTGATTTTTTATATTGAAGATGTAATATCAAATATGTTCAAGTTAATCACGATTCTCCTACTCAAACACTTACATTAAATGTTAGTAATTCGTAACCGACATATTACGGATGTAATATTATATATAAGTTTGTAGTTATAAATGCAAGTATACATCCTATTCAATAGTAAAATTTTACAGAAATATCATCTAAGTTTGCACATTACATTAGACTTACCTTATCAGGTGTCATTTACCCTAATATATATGAAAAACTATTTGAAAAATATTAAAGATAAAGATGGAAGAAAGAAAGATATATATATATATATATATATATAAAATAATTATATTCTTTGTTTAATCGTACTTTTATCTATTACTCTTTTTATTTCATTTGTCAGTGTAAAACAGTTGTTTACAACCAAATCATACTATCAATACAAGTTGCAAGGGATTAAAAATCCCGAGTGTAATTTGTTAATTGTTTTCAATCATATTAGAGTTCGTTTACTTTCATGGTTTGGATAAATAGTTGATAGGACTCGAATGAATTTGTTGTCGGATTTGACAAATTAATAAAAAATATAAGTTGTTTGCTTGATTAGATTGAATGATGGATGAAAAAATTTTAATAGTAAGAATACTTTGTTGATTTTTGTTTGGATTTCTCAATCAGACCAAATTTAGTTTGATTTCATATCAAACCCAATCAAGACTTATCTTGGACTTGTAGGATTTGGACTGAGCCGATATCATGAAAAGAAAATAGTTTATACAATTGGATAAATAGCACAATTCAGACTTATACCTAAATGTAAACAGGCCCTTAGTGTATTGGTTGAACTAAGGTATTATTCAATTTATCGAGATATTGATGTAATAATACATGTAATCACCACGGCACACACACAAAAAAAAAAAAAGGCTAAATTTTACCATTAGGTGCGTATCAAGTGCAAATGTACCATAACGATTAGAATTACAAACTGCAGAAAGGGGAAGAAAAAGGGACTGTTCCCTGTATTATAAATGACTACAGTTTAAAATCATGACAAATCAACATTCACTATCTGCCATAATAAACAGCGCCAAACAAAATTCAAATTTTGACTACTGTTAATCAACATATATTATAATTTTACGTATGGTGAAAACATTAATTTGCTTGGGCTAATATTCATTATGCAATCATTGTTAATTAATATCCCTCATAATTTTTAACTAATTTTGATCATGATAATTAATTCAAAAATCGTATTTCTTCCTATGATAGTTATACAATTAGATCCGTGTGTCCCTGTGAATAGAGAAATTAATACGAAGTTTCCACTTGTCTCGTACGTGTTGCAATAATGTACTAATTAATACTTAGACTGTCGTATGGTTAAAACGTTTAAATTGCCTGCACAGTTGCAATCTAAGTTACGTGTTAGAATGTCATCGTGTGATATATAAGCACGCATGGCATGGCAGCAGTAAGCCACACAAATTCTAATTTTTGCTTTTTTTTTTTCCCTCCCTAAAAAATTTAATTTTGATTCACTATTTATAAAATGGACCACTTCCAATTTTATTTGATTTAAAAAGTGCGATAAAAAAAATAGGATATTTTAATCTAAATCTCATAAAAAAAAAGCGAAATTGACCGTAAATTAATTATTATATGACTTGCGTGCACGTTACCTAGTTAATCGGACATTTTTTATTTTTTCCTCAACTTTGCTTATGTGCCATGAGGATAGCACATGTTGTTCAAGGATACCACATGATGTGCTAAGAATAAAAAATGCAGCCATTGTCCTTAATTATAGGGGATAGCACATGTTGTTCAAGGGAAATTGTAATTTGGAGTCGACTCCATTAAATTTGAACTAATTATATGATAAGTGTAATACATTTATCGTGTGATTGGTGTACAGTTTAAGAAAAGTGACCAATCACATTAGAAGTGTGATATACTTTTTCAGTAATTAATTTGATTGGACCAAACTTGATTTCGACAAGAATTTTCCTATAGTTCAAATGTTATTAGACAAAATGATAGGAAAAATAAAAAATTCTTAAATTTAAAAAGTCGCATGCCAAACACATGCTAAACTCCAATTAATTTAGCATTTTCGTTGACATCTGAATTAAATTTGCTAACAATATTTAATTATAGTCCACAAATAATTCGAAATCGAAGAGGAGCAAAAAGTAGCATTGCTTATAGTTATAAGATCAAAATCGTATTTTTTTTCCCATAAGAGTGATATAGATTTGTGCTTGTTTTGAGGGGGGGAAAAGTGATTTTGTCTTATTTCATATAATTTTATTTATTTAGGTATGTGTTTGTTCATCGTAAGGTATTTTAAAAATATATTTTAAATACCTTTTATTACTCTTAAAAAAAACAAAAACATATCGTATATGAATTATAATCATTGTATTTTTTGTACCTAATAATTTTTATATGTCAGATCAATTATTACCATAATACCTTTTATTTTACATTTGCATATACATTCGAAAATTGGTTCCAGCTCATAAAATCATTGAAAAAATTATGTTTTTATTCCTATAAATATAGGGATATATATGGCACATCTAGCCCCGCATTTTTAGTGATTATAAATTCAGTCCTTTAATCTATATCATCTCACACATTCGGTCTTGATTTTTCAACACATTTGGTTATGGGTTAACAAGTTTAGTCCTTTGTAAATTTTTCTAGCCAGAACGTGTTGCCGAAAATTAAAAGACCTGGCAATGATGTATCATTTTTCGGCAACATATATTGGCCAAAAAGAATTTAAGGAGGACTGAACATGTCAACCTAAGATCAAAAGTGCGAGATCCATGACTAAACGTGTAATGTCCTGGACCAAATGTGTCAAAATTAGAACCAAATGTATGAGAGTAAAAATTATAAGACTAAGTTTATAATAATCAATGAGACCTAACTTAGTTGGTGAAGCTGAGGCCCCATGACTTTAATGGTTATGGATTCGAATCCTGTCATGTGCATGATTGTAATTATAATCCATTCGAGAGATCATACTCAAGGTGTAAAAGTTAAGAAATTTTTTTTCTTTATTTAATTTCAAATTGCCCAAAGTTAAGTCAAATAATACTAAACAAACAAACATATAAAAATTCAAAAAGTTCCAAATATAAATGGAAAATTTTAATTTAAATCGAATTTAGTTGAATTTGAACTAATTATATGACAAGTATAATATACGTGATTGATATATAATTCAAGAAAAGTGACCAATCATTTATCTGTAATTGGTTATTTTTTTTAAACTATATTATAACTATATAATAATTATATTTTATTTGTCATATTAATTTAAATTCAACCAAAGTCGATCGAAATTAGAATTTTCAACGAGCATAAATCCATGTTCAATCCTACCGAAGTATTTACACCAGCTACCTGTATATTAAAGGCTGGCATCTTTCCATACACCCCGTCAAAGCACCATCCCTAATTCTCTACTGCCCACAAAACAGACTCTCTTTCCTGCAAATCCGTGTCTAGTCTCCAACATTCGCATGGATTCTCCTGTAAATGTCCCGAGATGGACGCCAAGCCCCAGCCAGACGTCGAGGCTCATCAACGTGAGCAGCGACAAAGATCAGGGCACCGCTGCTTCTTCACAAGCAACGTCCAAGAGCTCGAAACGGTGGTTTCCAGTCGCGTCGTCGTCGCTGAAAGCGGGTTCGGATATCGTAAGGTCGATGGATATGGAGATATCGTCGTCGCGTGGGGAAGAGACTGATGGTTTGGGGAGAAATAGTGGGGTTTACTTGACGTGGAAGGATTTGTGGGTGACGGTGGCGGACAAGACGGCGCCGGAGGGGGAACGGCGGCCCATCTTGCACGGGGTCACCGGATACGCGGAGCCCGGCGAGGCGTTGACCATAATGGGGCCTTCTGGCTGTGGCAAGTCAACTCTTCTTGATGCATTGGCAGGTAATTCCTGATATAAAATGCAGCAGCAGCAGTGGTCTAGATCTAAAGTTTAAGTATAGGTTGGTCATGTTGAACTAATTATGTGATAAGATTTATTATTTTTACAGTATTGTTGGTATTTTTACCTGTCAAAAAATAGATTACAAAAACTCTTACAATATATATGTCCATTAATTGGGTGAGTCCTATCAAAAAAATTAATTGTATGAGCAATCAAAATAACGAATACAAACATTGCACAAGTCCTTACCATCCATCTTTTAACAAAAATTTGGACATGAGACTAAATGTGTCGAATTCTTTTATTTTTGGAACTATTTTAAAATTTTCATAAAACTTAAAACTAAATATGTTAAGTTTTTACAATTTCGGGACCATTTTAAAAATTTTGTAAACGAAGGACTGAAAGTATCGAACAGACGAACACTGTATCCTATGAAACTAAAGATCAATTTTGTCAATTATGCGGCAAGTATTATTATTTTTACAACAATATTGGTATATTCGATGCATGTGCTTTGATTTTCAAAATATATTGTTAAAAATATTTATGAGTGTGTATATCAAATGAAGTATATTTTAATTGTATTTATTAGATTATAATAAGTAAAAAGAAAAATAATATAATATTAAAATTATCTATTTAAAATATTTGAAAATGACTTCAAGACTAAAATTGTACTAAAAACTCTTTATGGATTGTCACTTGTGATTTGTAGGAAGGTTGGATTCAAATGCAAGACAGAAGGGAGATATTCTTATCAATGGCCGCAAGCAATCACTAGCATTTGGCACTTCTGTAAGAAAATCCAAATCCATGTCTCACTTAAATACACTTTAATTTGTTACACCTATTCAATTCTTACAAAAATATATAATATAAAGGGATAATTACATCTGCACCTCCATTTATAATCTGTTTAGATAAATTATTTTTATTTTTTGAATAATTATACACACAGCTATTAGAAACGTCAATATTATTTACCTGAATCATGTATCCTTGATTTTTGAAAAATTACACATACATCCCCAAAAACGTTAATATTAGTACCCTAACTATTTATACATTTTGATTGTTAGAAATAGTTTCTATAATATTGCAAAAGGCAGAAGTAGTTTGTGTAAATAAATCATAGGTTAGAAGGTGGGGGAAAAAATCCTAATTTTGGACCATATGTAAGGGCCTTTTTCAATTTAATCCTACTTTTTATGATTTTTTTCACATTGTATCTCATAAATTAAAATTGTTCTCAATTTTAGTCATCATATGTACTTTTTGTCCAATAATAAACAAAAATTGCACTGCGACCACTAATGATTCTGTTAATTATTGGATAGAAAATTCACGTGAGGTTTAAAATTGAAAAAAAATTTAACTTATGGGATGCAATTTGAGAAAATCATAACAAATGGGATTAAATCAAGAAAACCCTAACATGTGAAACAAAAAATGTGATTTTCTCTCAGAAGGTGTAAACATAATTATCCTTAATATAAACGATGTAAATTATTTTCACTTACTTTGCATTTGAAATTGAAGGATTTGAATTCATGGATTTCAAATCCTTCATAAAATTATTTGGATATATTAAAATAATTTTAAAAATATAAAGGATTTCAAATCCTTCCATTTTAGTTTTGAACTAGATTTCGATATATATGGACGGGTTTCAAGTTTCTTTCAAGTGGAGTAGTTTGAAATCCTTTTTTCAAATTGTTACTTCAAATCCAAATCTATCAATCCAAATACACCCCTAACTCAATAATAAGTGACAGTATCTGTAATATTAGTTGATATTTTGTCGCCAATCTTCCTTCTTTTGTAGGGTTCAAGGCATAATATAAATATGAACCTCAATCGGTCTCTAAACATGTAGGCCTATGTGACTCAAGATGATGCCTTAATGACAACTTTAACAGTAAGGGAAGCCGTCTGCTACTCTGCTTTTCTCCAACTCCCGGACACTATGTCCAAATCAGAGAAGCAGGAAAGAGCTGAAGCTACGATCAAGGAGATGGGATTGCAAGACTCCATCGACACAAGAATTGGAGGGTGGCATGTAAAAGGACTTAGCGGTGGCCAAAAGAGGAGAGTGAGCATTTGCATTGAAATCTTGACACGCCCTAAACTTCTTTTCCTGGATGAGCCTACTAGTGGTTTGGATAGCGCGGCTTCTTACCACGTCATGAGTCGTATCATCAAAGTCGCGCAACAAGACAGAAGAACGGTCGTCGCCTCCATCCATCAGCCGAGTGGGGAAGTCTTTGAGCTATTCCACAATCTTTGCCTCTTATCCTCAGGGAGAATGATTTACTTTGGTTCCGTTTCAACCGCAAATGAGGTAATATAAAAAGGTCCCTGAAAATTTTGATATATCAGAGTAGAATTCTCAACTTTGGAAAATTATAACTGTCATCCTCTGCAGTCATATTTTCAGTACAAATTTTCCTTAGGGGATTACTATAATTTTTTTAAATTTGAGGGGTTTAATTGTAATACACTGAAATATAAGGGGTGTTAGTGATTATCCATTAAGTATATCGAGATGAATAAGATAAATTTGTGATTTTGTTGTAGTTTTTCACTTCAAATGGCTTCCCTTGTCCACCCATGAGGAATCCATCAGACCACTACCTCAGGACAATCAACAAAGACTTTGATGCTGTGAGTTGAGAAGAAAATAATGTTGTCTCGATTATTTAACACATTTGATTTCCTTCTTGAGAAAACCATATAACAATCGATTATTTGACATGTATAGGATATAGAACAAGGACTCTATGGAACGGTAAGTGCCGATGAAGCTATCAATGTTCTTGCTAAGTCATACAAGTCATCAGAAGCTCATCAACAAGTACAAACACGAGCAAATGATATATGCCACGAGGTATAGAAGTGTCCATTATAAATTCTAGTCTTTAGGAAGTGAACATTTGATATAAAAATAATGTCGAACGTAGAAAATTATATATTCATTTTTTTACATATATGCTTTGTAGAACGGAGGACTGTTGGAGAAGAAGGGAAGTCAGGCAGGGTTCATTACCCAGTGTCTTATTCTAACTCAGAGATCTTTCATAAATATGCATCGTGACGTGGGCTATTACTGGTTTCGACTAGCTATATATGTCGCCCTGTGCATCTGTATTGGAACAATATTTTACAAAATTGGCCACAGTTATGGATCCATTCAGGTAAACTTTTTGAATGAAAATTGACTAGAGAATCATAAGGACAAATTACGTTGACACCCCTTGAACTTTATACATATTACTAAAAGTTTATTGATTTTTACACTTTACCTTTTGCAGTTATATTTAATTGCATACAACGAATTAATCTGTTATATAAATTTGATCTCTTAGTGTTGGAGTAATTTTTCAAAATAAAGAGATTTTTCTGTAATATATCAAATTTTATGGGATGTCAATATAATTAATGCTAGTTAATCTTGAACATAGATCAATAGAGTAAGGAAAGAATAAAAATCAATTTCTCTTATTTTCTTGGCAGGCTAGAGGCTCGGTGTTAATGTTTGTTGCAACACTCATGACATTTATGGCAATAGGTGGCTTCCCTTCTTTTGTGGAAGACATGAAAGTAAGTAATTTACCACAATTTTCTCAAGAAACTACTTTCTTTGAACATAAAAATTTTGCCGACAATCTTCCTCTTCTTTTATCATGTGATCCAGATCTTCACGCGTGAACGACTAAACGGGCACTATGGCGTGGTTGCATTTGTTGTGGGAAACACGATTTCTTCCATCCCATACTTGTTTTTTATCTCAATTATACCGGGGCCAATAGCCTATTACCTAGTCGGCCTTCAAAAGAGCATAGACCACTTCATATACTTCACGCTATTACTTTTCGGGTGCATGATGTTGGTTGAGAGTCTAATGATGGTTATTGCTAGTGTCGTGCCCAACTTTCTCATGGGGATTATAGCCGGGGCCGGGATTCAGGGCGTGATGATACTCAATGGGGGCTTCTTCCGCCTCCCGCATGACCTTCCTAAACCTTTCTGGAAGTATCCTGTATTCTACATCTCGTTTCACAAGTACGCAAATCAAGGGTTCTACAAGAATGAGTTTGAAGGGCTCAACTTTCCTAATCAAGTGCAAGTGGGAGGGCCATCTACCATCAGTGGTGATGAGATTTTGAGAAATGTTTGGCAAGTAGAGATGGGGTACTCTAAGTGGATTGATTTGGCTATTATTTTAGGTATGGTGGTTGTGTATAGGGTTATGTTTTGGGGAATCATTAAAGCTCAAGAAAAGTTCAAGCCTATGATTAGAGCTTTTGTTGTTGGTTATGCAAAATAGCAACCAAAATTTTAGTGTATGTATCGATTGTGTGAATTGGAGATGTGGGATCAATGGCCTCTTTATCTCTTTTTCACTTTGTTTAGGAAAATCATCGTATTCGCTTGAGTATTTGGATGAGACATGTTTGATTTTATTTTAGGGTAATTATAGTTAAACTCTTTTTGAAATACAAAATTATATTTTTTCTCAAAAATATTTTAAAATTATACTTACACTCCTTTCGAAAATTCACCATTTATACCTAACCTCCTTTTATTATGTGTTGGATGAAAAATATTTATGCTAATAAAAAAATTACATAAATTTCTAATTTTATCTCTCATTTTAACTTTCCAACGGTAAGCATGCAAAATTTATTGTCAACTATATATTGAAATGTGGAATATATTTTTTCATCAAATTTATGTTGTTTTTATAAAATAAAATATAATAAAATATTATTGATAGATAAAATCAAATAGTGCCATGTATGGAATTAGATAAAGTATTCAAGGCAATTTAAATCTTTTCTTGCCAACAAAGGAAGCAAATATCAATGATTTGGTAATTTTATAGCAAATCTTGTGATTAAGGAAACAAATTATAAATGACCAATCATATCACACCATATCATCAAGTAAATATGGCAAAACATCAACAACTAGATATACAACTTAAGGTACAAGACAAGAGACAAGTGAAGATAAGTCAAGAGGCCACTCAAAGACACACAGAATTGAAGAGACAATCAAAGACAAATGCAAGAGAGCATTCAAGAAGTCCCAAATCCTCTCAAGAGCAAATCAAGGAAAATCCACAACATTCAAAGCAAAAATCAAGGTGTTCGTCACAAGAATAATCCAAAGTCATCATTTAATTCGAGAGAAGTTGAGAGACCCGCCAATTAATGTTGTCAATACGTGAATCCACCTTGGTGGAATATTAAATTATCAAATCCACCAAGAAATATTTGAATCCAAGTCATACATCCCAAATTTCTAACGTTTAATTTGCAATAAGTCAAAATACCCTCGAATTAATTTTATTGAGAACTCAAGTCAACACCAAAAGAGATCAAATCGTCAAGGTCCACCTTCAAAATCATCAAAGTGAAAGATCATTTTTTTTAACTGAATAATCAAAGGTTTCAAGTAGAGATTTTGTACCCACGAGATACTGAATTATATTAAAAAAATCATTTGTAATCATTATTCCCTTATAAGTATAAAAAATACATGAGAATGTTAAATGAGGAGCAAAATTAAAAATTTATGTAATTTCTTGTTAAAGTCAGCATTTTTCATCAAAGCCTTAACGGAAAGACGTTAGGTGTAAATGAAATTTTTTTGAAAAAAGTGAAAGTATAATTTGAAGTTTTTTTGAGGTGAAATATTAATTTCTAGCTATGTGTTTATCAATATATTGTGTAAATTTTCTTTGATCGTTAGTAATACATACTGAAATTCAATAAGACCACAAGAGTTGACGATGTTCAAAGAAATCGATAGTGTTATATCAAACTTTAATATGATCATATATTACTACTTTAGTACAATGATTAGTAGATGTAAATATATATTTTTCAATTGATAATGATGCATACAAAATTTTAACCGTACGAAAGATTTTTAGAAAATTTCTAAATCAACAGGACTAACCCTGTAAATTAAACATTAGCATTTTGAAGTTTAAGTCAGTAACATTTTATTAAGAAAAAGATGAAAGAAAAACTTGAATCAAAATAAGAATAATAGTAAAATATAATATTGAAGTAATATATATTCTTATAGAGTACAAAATATAAGCTTAAAACAACTTAAAATTGAGAGAGAGTTGAAATAATAAGTGAGAGTTTGAGAAAGAGGATTGATGTTACCAAATGATTGTATAAAATATCATTTTATAGACAATCGTGCAGCCAGACTCGGAGGGTGGTTGTCGAGTTCCTTACGCCGTTGGAAAGGTACACAAGTTGGCTATATTTTTGAAAAATTCTTTCGGGGTTTGGATAAGTATTGATTGAGATATGACTGATTTACTAGGTCTTGCCAGGTTTACTCAAAATCTGCTACTTGTAGAACCAGCTCGTTTGTCATCAATCTACTAGGAGCCAACTGAAAATATTTTAGAATGGGTGTCTTGATGTGTTGGCAAGTCGCATGACATGTTCTCCTAGATGTATGATAATATATCCGGCTGGAATGAACTTGATTCTTGGGCTTGCCAGTTCAATTTGACTTTATGAGCTTTATCTCCTTACCCGAGAGTTAGCCATTTGGTACCAATTGAGCTAGTGTGCATGCCTTGGGCCGGCTTCCTTTGCTTTGAAGTTTGAGAGAAATAAATATCTGAGTGGACATCATATATAATGATTTAATTATATATATAATTATATTATTTATACTATATTTTGATATTTATGGTCTGTTAAATATTTTTATATTTTTTGAAATACTCCTACTCTTCTTTTTCTCCTTTTTTTTTAAAAAAAATTGCGCTCTCTCACTATTTATTTTTAATATATTATATTTATATTTTATTATCAAGTGAAAGTACGTTTTTGGTATCTGATTTAATTATTGTCTTTCATTTATTTTTAATATTTTAAATTCTTATTTTTAACTTCTCCATTTATTATGGTATTTCAACTACCTTTTGATTCTTTTTTTTTTTCTCATTCATTTTTTGATTTATCCAACATTATGTATTATCTTTCTTACTAATACTTTTCTAAATGAAAAAATATTGATATTAACTTATTATCTTAATACATATTATTAAATTAATTTTTTAATGTACAAAAATTAATAATATAATTTATATAAATATTTTTATTTTAACTAATTTTAAAATTATATATATTAGGATGTGCCACACTCACTTGTTTAAATTATTTTGCATACGTATCTATATTATGGGCCTTGTTGGTGTTAACTTACGGATCCGACAACATTTGGGCTTATTGATGGGACTTATGGGCCTTCAAACTGAATCATAATCCAATCCAAAAGCCCATGTTCACATCCACTACAATGTGCAAACACAGTGGTTACCACTTTCACACACACACGGAGAGAGAGGGAGAGAGAGAGAGAGAAGAGAGAGATGGAGGAAGAGGAGCATGAGGTGTACGGCGGAGAGATACCGGATGAAGGAGAAATGGAGGCCGATGCCGATGTGGAGATGCCTGCAGCTGATGATGACGCAGCCGCCAAGGTTATTATGCATTTAATGTTATAGTTAGGGTAAAAATGGATTTGGCACGATAGTTATATGCCTATATGTGAGCTTGATTTGATCTACGATTTGTTAGGAATTGGATGAGATGAAGAAGCGATTGAAGGAGATGGAAGAGGAAGCGGCCGCGCTTCGTGAAATGCAGGCAAAAGTGGAGAAGGAGATGGGAGCTGTTCAAGGTCTTCTTTCTTTCTTTTCTTGTGTGAGATTTGAAATTTGAATTTACTGATGTCGTTTTCCTCTTTGTCATAATTTGTTTTGGGTGCTTTTTTTATTTTTTATTTTTTTGTGTATGTTAAGCAAAATCTACATTGATTTATATGCTAAAAACGTGGTCTTTTGATTGAATATACCCTTTTTTTGGAGAAAAGAATAGAAAAGATGGAACCTTTGAAGGGAATGGTAAATGAATATTTACGTATGCACACATAAATTACACCACACTGCATAACTTAAATATTGAAAGATTTTATGCTTGTGGGAGGTAACTCTGTGCAGTGTATTGTGCATTTGGGGTGTCTATTGCACGGCTATTTTGTTTCAATGGTTCACCAATATTTCTTGTTGTTAATGGAGTATCCTACTTTTAGTGGAATTAAGTGTTAGCTAGCTGAAAGTTTACTGGCTAGGAGGTGAAGGTGGGGACTTATGCCGAAGGTTAGACCTTGCTTTTGATTTGTGCTCACCACATAGCTGAGTAGTAGGTACTACTAGTAGCTACTACCCACCTTTAGATGTTTATATTCTAGTTCATATTACTGTATTTTATCAATAAGTCGCACTTTGAGAATCTCCATGAGATGAGTGTATGTTGAAAATCAGGCCAGTTACCAAGTACTAATCACAGAGCATCCTATTTCTTTCTAAAATTTTGTTGCTACTTGACCTCCTGTTATTATCAATTTTTACAAGTTGGGGTTTGTTCTTTGAAGTGGCAAGGAGTCTAGTGCAAACAAATTTGTTGTATCTTCTTCCATACTTTCATGAAAAGCTTGGGGCATCGCGTTTTTACAGGAACTTTACATAAAGATTTTGTATTGTTTATCACAAAACTTCATGGTGAAACATCAGTTGAGAAGTGTGACTTGTTAGCTCTGCTTCTTCCCATATGGGGTGCAAGACTGTCGGAAAAGAATTTATCTCTAGTTGATAATGTGATGAAATCTACTATCATGTGGTGCTGTCTCATGCCAAACATTTGCAGTTGGGACAACTTACGATTAGACTTTGTAGGTTAATCAAATTTGCGACTCTAATTGTTGTACAATGCAGATTGTTATAGGTAGTTTAATTTGTGATTCAGTAGTCTAGCATCTAATACTTTATGGAGTCTGGACCCATATGGTTAAAAAATGATAGCAGAGGAAGCAATCTTTGTCTCATTGAACTGTGAAGAATATGTGTTCGTATTAGCCATCATTGTAATTAATCTGTCAAGAATTGGTGATAATCTTGGTAGGATATATGTGGCTTACCTCAACAAAAATGAAAGCAAATGCATGGTAGACTGATAGTATTGGCATGTAAAACTGAATCCTGAAGAAGTTCTTTGGTTTGCACAGACTCCCAAGAACAGATTTAATGTGAGCTGTTCTTCTATTGTAGTGGGTTAATCGATTGGATTTGTCTGTGAATTTTTCCTTATGCTCTTTCCATCATGTACTTTTTTGTGGTCTTCTAGATCCTGCTAGTGCTGCTGCTGCCCAGGCAAGCAAGGAGGAAGTGGATTCACGATCAGTGTTCGTTGGCAATGTGAGTGGATGGATATGCTTGAGTGCATACTTGATATACATTTGAACATGTGCATGTCTATGTCGTCTAATTAATACTTTTTCTTCTCAAATATTTCTTTCCACGTAATTGCAGTAGTCTTGACTATCTTTTGTCAGAATTATCATATTTCTGCCTATAGTTTTTCTTATGTCTTGTGTCCTTATGTGCTTCTTGCCAAGTATTGTCTTGTCGGAGTTGATAGTCTGCTTCATGCTTTTTTAGATGACCATGGTTTTGTGTGCCTCTTATTCCTACATTGCTTAGACGCATTGGAAATAAATCATACCTGAACGCATTTTCCCTAGAATGAGAAACTGGTTTTTATGGTTTAAGTGGTGTTATACATTTGTCCGGTCGGGCTTCATGGATTTTTTCTGCCTCTTGTGCGCTAGAACAAAATATGTCTTGCATTAAAAGATGCAATATACACATCTATATATTCTATGTTGATGTCTTAATCCAGTTCTCTGCACTCCCCTGTTTTTCTTGGCATGCAGTCTTGTGCATTTCTTGTTTTCTTGCTGATCCATCTTATGAATATGTTTTTTGTTCTCTTATAACTGTCTGATTTGAAGATTAAAAAATTGGCTTTTGCAACAAAGTGGAAACTAAAAATTTTGCCCCTTCGCTATAACTTTGTCCAAACATTTGGTCCCCGTTCATTATCATTGCAGCTTTAACAATTGATGCATTCTCATTTTGAGACATCCAAGATCATATGTGTGCCAGGAAGGACAAAGGTTCAAATGAAATATATTGGTGGTCAGAGTATTATATACTGTTATTACTATTAATCTGCTTAGCTGACACTTGAAATGAACCTCTTAATGCAAAAGAAGTTGCACTTCTCTCAGCAAGTACCATAAGAGGTGATGGAATGCTAACTATCCTCTGGTTCATTGCTCAATTGTGGTATAGTTATCTGTGGGAGGAGTTGGTCTAGCTGTCGTCTTTGACGATAATAGATTTTCATGTTTGAAAAGGAAACATCTCAACTGGTGCTCTGTATGTGATCTCCTGCTTAGGTGAGTGGAGAAGAGCCAACTTTGCTGAGTGTTTCTTTTAGGAAGTATCCATAATACATAAGATAAGATTCTATATAATGTTTGCCATAAGAAATGGGAAGACAACATGAAAGGATTGAGAAGTCCGATTTTTTTTGCACTGTGCTAAATAGAAATACTACTATCTTCGTCCCATAAAGGATCAGTTTTCCATGAATTGTTTGTAGCGATTGTTTCCCAAAAATTATCCTTAATTGTTCAGTCTCACAAAGGATAGACAAAATTTATTCTAAACTCCCCATTTTACAGAACTTTCCATTTAAAAACAAACCATTTATTACAACAACATTATTAACTCCTAGGACAAATATGATGTTTATGGAAACTCATTGTTGGATTCAAAAGCAGTTCCAGCCATTTGCTGTCTATCAAATTTCAAAGTCTGTCCCTTGCATTATGGTAACAATGCTGTAATTTCCATTTCACAAGTTCTTACATGAAAGGTATAAACTGTCAGTTACAGGTCAATTGACTTTTGGACAAAACAAAATCCCAACATCCTATGTAGGGCTAAAGAAGTAACTTGTTACAGATTTGCGTTTTCCTTGTGAAAAGAAAAAGATTGTGACACATGCCCTTCTATTGTTGTTAACTAGACTTTCTGATATTAGAGCCTTTGGAAGGGCATGGGGTATCATATATGACACCTGCAACAAAATATGGACTGATAAGCTTGTGATGTTCATTTTGTTTGATAGTATAATAGTTAAGGTCTGAGTATCCAGTTTGATTCTAGAAAAGATGTGATGGTTTTTCACTTAAAAATGAGAGGTGGATGTTGTTTGCTTTATGCAGGTAGATGCTATTTTTCACTGATGCGTATGGAAGTAATCTCGAAATTAGCCTACTTGCCATGGCAAAACCAAACTTTTTGCAAAGTTTCTGACTGAGAGAAATTTTCTCAGAGAAAGACATGAAGGATGAGAATGGCGTGAATTGTAATTTGAAACAATATTAGACGCAACACCACTGAAAAGATAAACAGAAAGATAGATGACTTGTTGTTACATTTATTCTTTATAAAATTATAATTGAACCCTCGAGTTGGCATTCTCATGCCACAAACAATTCTTCAATGAATAAACTGATGCCAACATTTGTGTTTCCTTTGAATATGGTACTTCCCTTGGCAAATTTTGTGAACCTTTGCTTGATGAAAGAGAGTGCTTTGATTTGAATGGATGAACATAGATTGAGAGTTCAGTAGCCTCGGAACAAAGTAATCAGAAGACAAATTGCATCTATTACAAAGGGAAGAGAAACCTGTTTTGTCTATAGCTACAGGCATCAGGTCAAATTCTGCTTTTCTTTTGGTTCATTCATTGTGATTTTTGTACTTTTCCTTGTGGCTATCAAAGACCAGCCAGGAAAGGAGAACATCTGGATTAGGACATGACCAGTACCTAGCAGACTCTTGAAATGTGCCAGAAGGTTTCCCTTTCTTGGACCTGCTGACGGCATAATCAATTAGGAAATTAGTTACTTGATGGTCCCAAATGGCTAGGTGTTCCTTATAAGCAGTCTATCTTGTCCTTAGATGCGAATGCAAGTAATTTTTTAGCTGCATCCTTCGTTTATGAATTGTCAAGCCACAATTTGTTCTCCCCTGATATGTATCTGCCTTGCTTGTGAAGTTCCTACTCTTACCTGCTTTCAATCATTACAATCTGCAGTATTGTAAAATCTATGAGGAAAGTGGATTCTGAATGTGGCTACATGGACTTCTTACTGTTATCATTCTTTGATGTTGTCTGGAACACTTTCGTTCTTTTGGACTTAATGCTTCTCACTATGATCGCAGGGTGGATCATATCCCTGAGTAGCATTGGAATTAGCCTTGTATAGTGATGGTGAAAGCAGTTCTTGTGCCCTTAGGTGGGCATGCGTAGTATTACCTTTTGTACCTGCATATTTGTAAAAAGGCAAGTTTTTAATCAAAAAGGAGAAAAAAGTTAAAAGGTAATGAGAGAAAAATGTTATGATTTCCCCATGTTAAAAAACATTTCAAACTGAAGAATGGGGAAAAAGAAGGGGAAAAAAGAAGCAAAAAGCTAAAAGAAAAAAGAGAAAAAAAAAAGAGAAAGAATGCAAATGAGATATGCAGTAAATTCCTCAAGTTCATGCTATTATGTGAAGGCTAGTTTTGTCCTCAACATGAAATATCTCGTAGAGGTCAAATGTAGTCATGATCTGAAAATCCCTCAAGAGCCCTACTATTCTGCAAGAGGAATTGAAGAGTGGAGGCTGGTAAATGACATGCCAATATCAGTGGCGAGTTTGGTTGCTGATCGCTGGTGGATGTGGCGCATCAGATTTGATTGGTATAGAGCCTGATGTGGTGAGGTGTTGTTACTCTGATGTGCCCTTATTCTGCTTTCTCCCAATTTTCCTAGGTCAAACCAGTGAACCATTCGAAGAAGCCTCTCACACCCTTGATATAACAACTAAATTGCTTGGCATTGTTTGGGTAGACTAATAAACATATACTTTCCTGTGGATTAATTACTTGGAATTTCGTCTATTGTGCAGAATATTGCTTCACTCTTACTCCTCAGCCAACATGTAACAATTTGCGTATTGCATTTTTATTCAATTTTAAGTGCCTCATTCTGGATGCCATATCTTTTCTATGCTTTGCAAGAAATAAAGTGATGATAAGATAATGTTGCTGAATCTTCCCCTTCTGCAATAGGGGGGCGTAGCCTCATACTTGAGCCTAAGTTTACACGGATTATCTATTTCAGTTGTATTACAACTTAAATCTTTTATTTCTTTTTTTTTTTTTTTAATCAGAGCAGACTGGAAGGTGAACCAAAAGCCATTGGAGCTTCTCCATGTTTTTATTTGTCAAATCCTATTGTAATTCATTTATGGAATTTTTTTTGACGTGTCTGAATAAAACATGCCAATAACATGACTTGTAGGGATTAAGTTTGTGGTATTGAGAGATTGATAAGTGAATGAGATGCAATTTTTACTGCAAAAGCTTTGTTGTAACAGCATGATTCCTGTAGACTATGTTCTGCTCTGACAATTTTCTTCCCAAGCTTAGGTACTGCAACCTCAGAACCATTTCATTCGAAGTATTTTGACATCAGAGGTTGCAAAGTTAATAATCTGACATTTTTGTTAGAGAAAGAGTTGTGTCAAGGGGACAAGAGTGAGAAGCCAATTCTATGACCCATTATTACTCTTAAGAATCAGTTTCTTGCACGATGGGGGTTTTCTTCTGAATCTGATTTATAAATTGAAACCAAGTGTAGTAAACGCTGATGTGCTTGTTTTTTAGCAATGTTCTTTCTGGAATTACTAGGGGTTTCAGAATTACAAGAGCTGAAGTTTGTTTTTGTTCACTTGGTGACATTCCTGTTTTAATTATATGCAGCAAAACTTGGAAAAACTTGTGCTGCTGCATCTATAGCTGACATTTGTCACTAGTGTGATTTTGCTTCAGTGCTTGAATAGCAAACTGCTTTGCTTCCTGTGGTTAGGATAAGATATCTGTAACTTAGAGAATGGGCGATGATGCCGTAAATTTGTTTTTCAATTCTCTGAACCCTGTGCTGTAGAAACTGTGTAAGGTGATATGATTCATCTCCTGCTCTTTGCTTTCACAATTGCACAGGACACAGACTATCTTTGGAAGACTGTATAATGTATGGCAGAGAGTCCTCTTCGTTCTTGCTTAAAAGCACTTGTACACAAGTTATGCAATCTGAAATAGATCAGAAGAGATGAGAAGGAAAAAAATGTCATTGGAAATTTTGTTACTCTAGTTGCCGCTAATTGAACATTGTATTGGAGATGGTTTATTTCATTTGATTTGTCACTCATTGATTCTTCAATGACAGGTGGATTATGCATGCACTCCGGAGGAAGTTCAGCAGCATTTTCAAGCATGTGGAACAGTAAATCGTGTGACTATTTTGACTGATAAATTCGGGCAGCCCAAAGGTTTTGCATATGTTGAGTTTCTTGAACAAGAAGCTGTTCAAGAGGCCCTGCAACTGAATGAATCTGAGCTACATGGACGTCAATTGAAGGTTGCATAAATATAAGTATAATCACATGACATTCCTTGAGTTCTAATCGCATTATAAAAAATTCCCTAGGTCTTGAAAGTTACACATTTCCGTTGCAAATTCACCCTGAAAACTGATGCCAGGTGGAAGTTGTAATTTAGAACATGACTGCATGGATATAGGCTTAATTTTTCAATGTCGAGAAACTTTTTTATAATACGCCCAAACTTCAAGAAGGATTTATGTAGTTATTCCTAAAATTAATGTTCATGAAATATGTTGGATTTACCGAAAATATCTGCAAAATTTTCTTGCAGGCTATTCTCAGCAGTTATGCACTTGGTTGTCTTTATCACTCATTAGAATATTTTGTTTCTCATATTTGCAGGTTATGGTGAAAAGGACCAATGTTCCTGGAATGAAACAATACCGTCCAAGACGATTCAATCCTTACCTTGCATATGGATACAGGAGGCCTTATGTTCCCCCCTATTTCTATTCTCCCTATGGTTATGGGTGAGTTTCTCAAATTCCCTGCAATCACTTATACATAGAATTAAGACAAATCTAACCTGTGTGTTTAACATGTATTTACAGCAAGGTCCCAAGGTTCAGGCGTCCAAATCGCTACATGCCTTATTACTGAAATACCTGCTGCAATTCAGCTTGTCCAGATGCAGCATTCTAAAGTCAAGATCCATTTTATCGCACTTTAATAGATGTATGAGACTTGTCCGCATGATCTATACACTTTATGACTATACTTCGTCATGAGCAGTTTAATTGCGGGATATACTTGTTCTTGGCATTGTAAGGATCTTGCCATTCCATGCCTTTTATGTACCATTATCTTATCAGTAGACAAGCGTTCCTGTTAGAATATAGCACGGATGAGCATTTTCTTTCTTTTATCTATAGTCCTTTGCTATTTAATGGACATAAATTGTTGGTTTTCGATGGAAGCTAGACCTAGATATTGTGTTGGTTGCACATGGGATCAAACCCTAATGTTGTTACTAGCAAACCAGCAACATCCTTTTGCATTCTGGACCTAAAGGAGAAACTTACTAGTGTCATTTCAGGGCAGTCACTTTGTTGCATTATAAGGTTGAACTTTTTATCCAATGAGGCTTAATAAGTGGCGGAGCTGAAGCTTCACGACTTTTGACGTCAGTTGAAGCTGCATGACTTTAGGCGTCAAATTCAATCAGGATTCTCCTCCCTACTTTAAATTGTTGGTAAATTACTATGAGCTCGTTTAAAGTCTATTATAATTATAAATATTTTTAAACAATTAAAGGATAATTACATTCTTTTTCCTGAGGTTTGGTATAATTACATATAAATTTTTTGTGGTTTGAAAAATTACATGTAACACCCTTGAAAATTGTTTTTGTTTAACAAATAAGTTCATTCTTTAGTTAACATTATCGAGTTTGTTAATATTAACAAAATAAAAAATAAAAAACAAATTATATTAGCTCTTAATTGATTTATTATTGACTTATTTCAAATCAATAAATCTTTTTATAATCAAATTATCCTTATAAGTCTTCACGCGTCAATGCATATAAGGAGGTATATTTTCACTGTTATAAGGGTAGTTTAGTACGAAAAAAATTATTTGACCTGCAATAAGTCAGTAATCAGTCAATCAATGGTAAATATCAATTTTCATTCATTTTTTTATTAATATTAGCAAATTCAATGAGTTAACTTTTAACTACCGGGGACTTATTTGTTAGACGGAAGCAAATTTTAGAGGTGCTAGATTAATTTTCCAAATCGCAAAGGGTTTACGTGTAATTACACTAAACTTTAGAGAAAGGGAGTGTAATTATTCCTAAAGTTAATGGCCATCTAATGAGTACTCCCTCATGATAATTTATTCTAGAAGTATTTATCAAATGATTATTAATTTTATAGGGTACTTCTAATTTTTTAACAATGACAAAATATTTATAATTGTAGCAGATATAAGAGACATCCGTTGTACAATTGTTGTATTGCATTTCTCAACTCCGGCATACAATCCATTTTCCCTCATCTAGTGGTACGTTTTTGATTGAGCAAAACTGTGGCAACTAACACAATATATAGATTATGTATAGTGTAACAGTAGCAAAATGCTCATGTCATGACATATCCACCAAAATCATTTTGGTTCATCCCAATCAACTACACAAAAAACTTTATTAGTTTTCGACCCAAAACTGCATAAATTAAACTAATATCTCTTTCAACATGCCTAAACTATTCAAAGAAATAAATGAAAATTAGCATATGTCATTGTTGCGTGATGAAAGATAAACTGCAGCAACTATCATTATCTCTTTTATTATTCTAACAATACTACTCCATCACCACCGTAAAATATTCAATTTTTTTTCCTGCATCTATGCTTTTATGCATATACTTTTTAACAATAATATTATTGATATTAATTTGACCAAGTGAAGACATAAAAAATTCTAGACACTGTATTTGTCGATGTGGTTTGAAGTTAATGTCGAGGTGGAGGATCTACTAACCCGTACACTCAACTCCTAAGTTTCATAATGTCAAGTCGATTCTCGTTACTTTATACTGAGATATCGCGATTAGAATAATATCAGGTAGACCCTATTTAAATGCAGTATAATAGAAAATATATGATATTTGAATGACTGCCTTTTACTGTTTTCTTCCATGGCTGCTTATGACTTCACCAATTTCTTGTTAGTGATGCACTCAATCAAATTGCTTCCTTTAGACTTGAAATTCTAAAAGCCCTTTACTTTTTCAAGTGTAAGGCATTAATGGTTTTAATAAATAAACATAAGGGTTAAATACATTTGGAGTACTTTAAAAATATAAAATTATATTTTTTCCGTAAAAATTTTAAAATTCTACTTGTATCCTTTCCAAAAATTTACTGTTTACACTTATCCTCTTTCGCTAGAGTTTAAAAAAAAATACTGATGTTAGTGAAAAACTTGCGTAAATTTTCGATTTTATCTTTCATTTAACATTATCATGTAATAATTTTATACTTAATGGAAAAACATATAATAATGTCAACATCACTTCATAAATATATATTATATTTATCGCTTTACAAATACAAATATATATATATATATGTGCGAATATCAAATAAGGAGCAAAATTAAAATTTTATGCATTATTTCTCGTCCAAAGACTAACGAAAAGCAGACAGGTGTAAACGAAAAAATTTCAAAGTGGGTGTAAGTATGATTTCAAAACTCTTTTGAGGAAGAAAAAAAAGTATAATTTCGTATTTTCAAATAAAATGTAAGTGTAATTAATCCTAAAAATAATAATAATTCATTCTTTACTTATCCTTTTAAATCTCCTTCTTAATGATACAAAAAAAAAAATCAAACACGATTTTCGCATTAAATGTAGATTTATCACCAGCTATCATTCAAGCATACTCAATAATATTAGTCCGTTGCTGACTTAAGGGTAGGTGAGAAATAAAATCATTAGACCAAAATATTTTAAAATTTGTAATCATTGATGGGATAACGAAATTATTTTATATTTTATGCACATCTCATGGGATTATATATAACTCTATTTTCTTAAATAATAATATCTAGCAATTAAGCAATGTATATAATACATATAATGATTCACGTGTTTACTCTAATAAATTGAGAAATTAATAGGAAAAAAATATAGAATAAATTATATTGACAACCCCTGAAATTAAATCAAATTATATAAATACCTCATGTATTTTATAGAATTACAGCTACAATTTTTTATGGGTGTTAGTGTAAGTTTTGCCTTTAAACAGGGACTATAATTTTAAAGATTTAGTTATAATTTTATAAAAAATATAAAATATTTTTGTATTTTAGTCTAATCTCATAGATACCGATATAATTTAATTTACTAAAAAATATAATATAAGGTGGCTAGAATTAATTATGAGCTGATAAGAAGTAGAAATAATTAATTACTAATGGGGTTTGAATAGCTTTATTTATTCATTTAATTATTTCCTTTTTGTCCTTTTTTCTACTTTCCTTATTTTATTGTTTCTTGAATGGAACCCTAATGAGCTGCAATAAGCTTGATTCGGGTTTGAGATCACTGTGATCCTGAGAATGGTTTAATTCAAATAAGTATTTGAGATTTGAAGAAACAAAACAAATATTGTACAGATTTAGGTGTTTTTCAAGTATTACGGGATGGATGGTGGTGATAACGGGTCATTGAGTCAGGACAGATCAGGTCGACCTAATCGGAGTAAAAAATACGTGAATTTTTGGTCCTACTTAGACATTTAAAATCCTATATGGAGGAATTTTAGTCCGTCATGTAGCCTTCTTACTTTATCCCATCAACGCTCCTCCTCCTACTATTTGTAAAACGCGAATAGAAAAAAGAGTTAGCTCATAGTTTACGATCAATATAAAAAATGAGAAGAATATAATGAAGTAAGAAAAATTAAATGATAATCGCAATATTTTCATTAATTATACGTATCAAGTAATGATGTTTTTCTTTTTGTCATAGTAATGAATTTTATAATTGCAATGATGAGATCTAGTTTATAAAGTTGTTACTAGCAAGAATTAGTGGCAAAACATTTGTACTTAAAATTGTAACTAATAACAAAGAATGATACATGTGTAGTTACGATCCAATGACAATGAATAATATTTATCTCTATAAATGTGTCATTAATTATTTACAATAATAATTTTATCTATAATTCTTATTACTAATAATTTATTGTGGTATGATCATATTTTTTGGTTTTCTGGTACAAATAAGATCAAGCTTACTGTCACGTAATAAATATTTTTTTTAAAATTGTTACTTAATAATTTTTTATTGATATTATCTAGTGACTTTGATAATTCAACGACACTAGATCTTGTGCTGTCAATATGTATGTGTTATTAATTATCAATAGTGATAATTGGATCTTTTTTTTAAAAAATTTATTATAACAAATTAAAGTATATTTATAATGAAAATTTTGGGTTAACTTGATATTTTATTGCTAAAATTAATATTTATTATAGAGACAAAGGTCGCTAAAGAAATGAAAAGGAAGACTATATAAGTAGCGCCAAAGTTCATGTTAATTGTCAAAGCGCAATAAATTTTTATTAGTTGAAATAAATCCATTACAATTATTCTTGTCGGATATTATATAGCGAACAAAGACAAATAAAACAATTAGTATACTGATCAATAATATCAAATAAACTAAATGTAACCAACATCTGCATAAGTAGAAGCAACCACCTACTATGCAGTAGAAACAACATCACAAGCATATGACGGGGTTCAAACTAAGGTCATGGGGCCTCAATCTCGTCAACTGAATTAGGCATCATTGGCCGAATCATGAGTTTTGGAAGAAAAATGGAGGGGCAAAATTGTCATTTCATACATTGCCATAATTTTGATGGATGAAATAATAAAAAGTAAGTAGTTTGAAGGGTTTAAGTAACACATTAATAATTGGAACTAAAAATAATTTCAGCATAATCCGAAACGAATTAGAGTATATAATATTATAATCTCTACATTATTGAAATATTCAAAAATCCCTTTAGCCACATCAATATATTAGTTATTGAGCTTGGTCATCGCGCGTGTGTGACTATTCATTTCACTTTATTTGAGTTATTATAATTTATATATCGTTGTCAGCCATATTGATGTATTGTTCGATATATCAAGATGAATTGCCAATTTAATGCAAGTATGATTTCTTTTCATCAAATATTTTCCATAATATATATATATATATATATATGTTTTAAAAATTATAATACATAAAAGAAAGAATATATATAAATCAATACATTATATTTTTTTTTTAAAAAAAAAAGAAAGAAAGAAAGAAAGAAAGCTAAAAAAAAAAAACCAACTTACAGATATTATTAGTATAATAATAAAATTGGTGTTGCGATGTCATAGCCGCTATTTGTGAGAGAAAACAAGTATTTTCTTTTAATATAGTATAAATGTACCTAATTATTTAAAACATTAAGTTTATTATTTATAAATATCCAAAAAACTACCGTCATGTCTACAATATGATTATATTTTGCAAAATTGAATATATTGAATAAAATTTTTAAATAAATTACTAATATTGAATAATATTATTTGGGGTCGATTTTAGATAAAACTCAAAACCTACCCGAACGTAATTAAGTTTAAAAAATTAGAATCCGTCCCCAGATTGAAACCGTTCCAATCGAACAGATTAGAATTCGTCTCCAAATTAAAACTGTCGCGTTCGAATGAATTAAAATCCGTCCCCAAATTAAAACCGTTCCATTGGAACGAAAGCTGGTCCGAGACCCTACCTATCCACCCCAATTAACATCCCTAGTCACCACACACTGCACAATGACCTTTGAGGCCTAGAAAAGGTGCATCATGATGGAGTTTATGAATTGTATTTTTCAGGTTACATTTCAGACACAACTTTGATGATTGGAATGAAAGGGGACCAACATACCACCACAAGCACACATATACACTCAGAAAGTTGTATTTTTTGTCTTATAACTTAAGATTTTTTTATTTCTGATCTTATTGGTGATGAAATTCTCACTTTTGGTCTTATAACTTTTAAAAAGTATCACCTTTAGTCTCATGATACCTTTCTGTTAGATATCTAACGGAAAAGGCCATGTAGACCTTAAGTGTATGGGACCAAAAGGGCTATCTTTCGAAAGTTATGAGAACGAAAATGAAAATCTCGTAACATATGAGACCAAAAGTATAAAAACTCTAACGAATGTGCTTTTTCTATTAAAAACGGAATGAAGCCATGAATCAAAAGTGTTATTCCTTAGAAGTTACGAGATCAAAAATAAGAATCTCGTAACCAACGAGACAAAAAATAAAAAGGTCATAAGCTATAGGATGAAAAGTATTATTTTTTCGTACAAAAATATGTGTCATGGACAAAGTATGGAATTATGTAATTTTTCAAGATTTTAATTGGATCCGAAATTGCAAATTGTAGTACAACTTCTATAAATTAATACTCAATAAATTATAACTTCTCTAAAATAATATTTTTTCTCTGTCTCGACTTGGGCGCAAGATCTAAATTAATAAGTTAATATTTTTTTGGACCCTTATATAAATTTATAGTTCCTTCAATATCATAAATTAATAATTCTACAAAATTACAAATATAACTAGGACAACTTAGTATAATATGATTCTATTGTCATTTGCTTCTTTTTTAAAATTTAAACCTAGTTGTATTTCATCTCTAATTTTTCTTACTGCATTCAAAAGCTCCGACGTTTCGTCCTCATACTACAACAAAAAATTGCGAAGAGTTGTTATCACTACGAGTGCTCTCTTCCGTGTAATTGGTTGCAAAGACATTGTATCATATTCAGTTTCATCCTCAATAGGATTTTCAAAAACACTAGCTACAATTTCTTCTAAACTTTAGGCCTCTAGACATCCATTTTGTATATGTTTTAATCATAAAGAATAATGTAGATTCGTTGAATCGTAAAAAATCTCTTTAAATTAATAAATTATTAATTTATCAATTAATTATTATCTTTCTCAATTAATAAAATTACATAATCCCCGATATTATTAATTTATAAAAATTTTACTGTAAAATGTTAATTTTCCCTGGCCATTGTACTTGCATCATAAACTTACACAAAGATAATAGTAACAATAAATTTTTTGCCTTTAAAGAAAAAAAATTACACTTTTGAGTCAAAATTTAGATATACCTCAAGGGTTTTTTTAATGTAAATAAACTCAAAAATTATCTTTGCCTACTTAGTTTTCCTTATAATTTTAATTTCAATTTACCCCATTCAACTTATGACCTATTGTTTGTACATCGTGTTAAATTAATCTCTTGTCAATTAAGAGGGTGTCTGGCTAAGTTTATAAGCTACTCAAAATATTTTATAAGGTGTTTGAGAGCTTATAAGCTCTAAATATTTATTTGGCAAATTTTATTTTAAAGAGCTTATGAAATCTTAAAATAAAATATTTTGAATCTTATAAACTCTTTAAAAAAAAGTTAACTTTTCTAACTTTTTTTATAAGATCTTATAAGTTATATAAAATTAATATATCATAAGACAAAAATATCCCTATTCATATACTTATACACTCTCTCTCTCACCCACACCCACAAACACACTCTCTCTCTCTTTCACACACACACACACACAGACACACCCCTACACACACTCTCTAGGATTTATTTTTTTAATATTCGAAAAAGAGAAAATATCATTATCTAATAATAAATTATTATAGTTAAATAAAAATAAGATTGTTATATTGATATTATTATAGTTAAATAAAAATAAGATTTGAGTTGTGGTACACACGCTAATAATGCACGGGTTTTTTGTTTTTTACATGTAAAATGATAAAAATATTCTTGTTTATCAACTGTTGGATATTACTTTATATGAATCATTGTTTATATTTAGGTAATACAAATCAAGGGCCCAAATTTGTCAAATTAAAACCAAATGATTTAGATTTAGCTTAACAAATCTATAATTTATATTTTATTTGATCGAGATGAGTGGCTGATTTTATATAATTTGAATATTATATATAATATATAAATATATAATTAAATTACATGTACATAATATATATAGATACAGTTAAAAGATATATTTCTAATATATATATATATATGTAAAGAGAGAGAAGGGTGCGAGGCGGCGGCTGAGCGGGATCACGACGGAGGGGGAGGCCAGGAGCTGCGGGAAAGGTTGCAGTTTTGTTTTTCTTTTTTTTTTCACATTTTAAATTAATTTAATTGTTTATAATAAAGAGTATAAATGTTATTGTTTAAATAAAAATAAAAATAAAAAACGTAAAATTGCGCGAGGAATTATTTGCTAATTTATTTATCACAAGGGGTTTTTTAATATTTTTTAGAACATAAATTACTTTTCACCCTGAGTTACAATTAGCAAACATGTATTTGCCACTTCTATTTACAGAATGAAAGTCAAATGATGGGGGAAGAAGTATTTTTCCTTTCGTAATTTAGGTCTTTTTATTTTTGGTCTCATTGATTATGTGATTATCAATTTTGCTGTCGTAAATTTTAAAAGGTAGCACTTCTAGTTACATGATACGTTTTTCTTAAATATTTAATAGAAAATGTCATGGGGCCGTTAAATGCAAAAGATCTAAAGTGTTATTTTCTAAAAATTATGAGATAATAAGTAACAATTCCTTAATCTATATGATTAAACGTGGAAAGAACATAAATTGTGGGATTGAAAAATATTCACTATGTTTGTTTTCATTTTCAAGTTATCTTCGGGATGAGTCAAAATATACCTAATATTTGTCGTCATACAAAAACACCTTATTTGGGTGTTTTTAACTGTTTTAGTATAAATACATACATATATACACACACATATACATAAATATATATAAAAAAAATATGATTTGACAGTGATTTGTCAATGAACAGTTTTTTGTCTCCCAATACACAACATTAAAACATACAATACTTATTTTAAATAATCTCTAAAAACAAACCCAGACATACGTATTATCTCTAACACATACTTATTTATCTTTATTTTTCTTTCTCTCTATCAAACACAACAAAACACTTCGAAAATGAATCCAAATAATATGATTATTTTCCCACACTCCATGTATTTCAAAAGGGCATTTCAATAATATAATATAAAAAAACACATCAAAATCCCCTTATTAATAGTATAGATACTGTGTTTCCAAAAACTACTTATATAAGACATAAAATCAAGTGTCTTTTTTATTTAAAAAAAAAAGAAAAAAACTAATCTTAAGATTTGGTCCAAATACAGATCCAATCTCAAAAAATATTAAATTATACCTACCTTTTTAATACGAGCTGCCCACTAAAAAAACCCTGAAATGAATTTTTTTATTTAATAATTATGATTTCTATTAGTATCTTAGACAAATTTAAATACAGCGCTTGAATTGGATATTTAAAAATATAAGGCCATACTTAAATATTCCGGATAATTACATTTTGTTAAATTTTGGTGTAATTACATGTAAATTCCTTGTGGTTTGATAAATGACATCTAGCACCCTTGAAATTTGCTTCTGTCTAACAAATAAGTTTCTCAATTAGTCAAAATTTGTCGAATTTTGTGATATTAAAAAAAATTAAAAAAGAAAATCTACAATTACCTCTGATGGACTTATTACTAATTTATTATGATCAAATTACCCTCATACGTCTTCATGTGTTAATGCATAGGGCTGTCAATGAGTCGAGCTCGACCATTTTTGTCGAGCTCGAGCTCGAGCTCGACTCTGGAACTTCGAGCTCGAGCTCGACTCTAGAACTTCGAGCTCGAGCTCGAGCTCGACGAGCTCGCCAAGATGGAGCTCGAGCTCGAACTCGAGTTCGGTTTCTCGAGCTCGAGCCGAGCTCGAGCAGATTTCAGCTCAACGACTTTTTGTATTATTATTATTATTATTATTATTCTAATTATTATTATTATTATTATTATTATTATTATTATTATTATTATTATTATTATTATTATTATTACTACTACTACTACTAGTAACTACTTTTATTATTATTATTATTATTACTACTACTACTACTATTATTATTATTATTATTTTAAATCATAAGATCGTATCATAAAATTTTTACATAGATATAATTGAAATTAATATATGTTCACAATCTGCAAAATTTATATATTTATAAATGTTAATATGACATTGATGTAACTATCATGTTACATTATTGAACAAAATAGGTTAATCGAACCATCAAAATTCAGATCAGACCGTTAGATATGATAAAACTTACAAAAAAATACGTTTGGTAAAGTTTTAGACTTATTGGATATACGGATGTCGAGATATCGTACTCGAAACATAAGAGTAATCATTCAATACGGTGTATCGTTCAATCAGGCCATGTGATTTTAAATCATACCGTCTGATATGATCTAATGTGCACAATCTTGTATATGTTTAAATTTCGTATGAATCAGGTGCCCAGATTTTAAGATATCGTAATTATTGATTAAACTTTTTAATCTCATTATTTATATAATAAAATAATAATTAAAATTTTTCAACCATCATCATCATCATCATCATCATCAT
>NC_026157.1:4439913-4461979 GCF_000512975.1 Sesamum indicum
TCGGCCGCGAGAGGAGCCGCGGCTGGAGCTCGCTCGACTCGAGCTCGAATTTTTCGAGCTCGAGTCGAGCTCAAAGTCGAGCCGACTCGCCGAGCTCGCGAGCCGGCTCGACTCGCCTGCCACCCCAATAATGCATGTGAGGAGGTATATATTTACCGTTATAAGGGTAGTTTAGTCAGAAAAAATTTATTTAACCTGCAATAAGCCAGTACTAAGTCAATCGAGGGTAAATATCAATTTACATATAGTTTCTTTTTGTTAATATTAGCAAATTTGGTGAATTTTGACTAATGGAGGGACTTATTTGTTAGACGAAAACAAACTTTAGGGGTGCTACATGTAATTTTTAAACCATAAGAGGACTATATGTGATTACACCAAACCTCAACGAATGAGAGTGTAATTATGCTTAAATATTCTATACTAATATAGAGTCTTTTAAAATTATTCATGCATCGATCAAGCATACTATGAAGCCAATTTTTTTCTTTTTTTGGCACAATATATTAAAAATACTAACATAGATTTATGAAGTTAGGTCCAAATATATAAATAGTCATTGTCTTTTAAAAAATTATATTTATATTTCTTGAATTTGTAGTTGTAGTTACAAGTATACCTTTTATTCAGTAGTAAAAATTTACACAAACACACCTCAAAATACATCACATTGACCAGGAGGGCCTGGGTTTGTGGAAGCTCTTGTGATTCGTGAGGGACTATATCTGGCTGGGTGGAGAAACATCATTGTTGAGAGTAACTGTCTTACCGTTATCCATAAAATCCAGCAAGTCTGGGAGGATCTACCAACAGTTGATGTGATCATTTAGGATATCAAATTCTCTATTTCTCTTTTCGAGTGACGTTGTGGCTCATAACTTAACTCGATTTGCTTGTTCGTATTTGGTGGGCGACTTCTTTTCCACAACTAATGTTGAGCGTTTTCGCTTGAGCCTATTTGAATATATCATCACTGATTTTTTTTTTTTTTAAAAAAATATATTACACTAACACTCCTAAAAGGTGTATCCCGTAATTTTATAAAAAATAAGAAGTATTTCTGTTTTTGAACCAAACATAAAGGATTGCAATCTATATTCACCCTAAGTACTGTCATTGGTCGAATTAACTTTCCACGATGTTATCTTTTCTAACACTTATTAAAAAATAATAAAAAGGGAAAAGAAAATCAAGAAACGCACACGTGCGGAATTCTCACGTGCAACAAACAACGTGAAAAATGCCGAGAAAAGGGTAAAAGAATTGGGACAAGCAGCCTTGAAGCATCTCAGCATGTGCCTGTCTTGATTCTTCATCCTTAAAATACCCGTATTGCCCCTATCAACTCATATGCTCAATAAAAAATTGAAGTTTGGTGTAATTATATATGAATCCACTGTAGTTTGAGAAATTACATCTAACACTCCTGAGATTTATTTTTATCTAACAAACAAGTTCTTTCATTAGTCAAAATTCATCGAACTTGCTTATATTAACAAAAATATTAAAAATAATTTATATTTACCTCTGATTTATTTATTATTGATTTATTCCATATCAAATAAATTTTTTTATGATCAAATTACCATCATACATCTTCACGTATTAATGCATGCGAGGAGGTATATTTTTACCATTATAAGGGTAGTTTAGATAGAAAAAAAAAGTTTGAGTTGCTATAAGTAATAAGTCAATCGAGTGTAAATATCAATTTTTTTATTAATATTAACAAATTTAGTGAATTTGAACTGATGGATGGACTTATTTGTAATACTAAACCTAACCTCAGGGGTGCTAGACGTAAATTTTCACATCACAAGGGATCTACGTGTAATTACACCAATTTTTAGGAAATGAGAGTGTAATTATTCCTAAAAAAAACCCATTTGAAATACCTAAATTGCCCCTCTTTGCTCATATCTCCTAAAGAAATTCCACTTGCCCACCAACCCCAACAACCAGCCAAAATTAAATTAAATTAAAATAAATCGTGGGGTACTAATCATAGAATTAAAAATAATTCATTCTAAAACTATAACTATTATTTCTAATTATGCCCCAAAAAAATAGAGAAAATTATTAAAAAAAAACTCTCTTTTAGGCATAGATCATTTTTTTTTATAATTATAAAATGATGATTAAATTAATTAATGAGTGTTATTTGAAGTACGACTGATCAATCGTCTGTACCAATTGCATTACATTAAATCAATTTATATTTATAATCTCGTCACGATAAGTTAAATAGAGTGGTTTCGAAATAATAATTAGACTTTTATTTTAAATTCATATTTATTTCGGAGTTATTTATCATGCAATAGGAATAGGGTGTTGAATATTGAACATTTTGTAGAGACTTTTACTTTTATATACTCTAACAAGAAAATGTACAAACTAATTTCAATTTCAAAAAGTTTCAAAATTTTTTATTGAAAACCTAAAAGATTTGGATTAATATAGAATTAATATTATATATATTTTTAAAAAATAAATTATGATGAGCTCTCCGAGTTTCGTTATAATTACAAATACCATTTTGTTATTTGAAATATTACAAACACTTCTCTAAAATTAAGGATCGTGTAATAAACTGTTACTTCTAAACGAGTATTTATAATTTTATAAATAATAAAAAAAATTATAATTTGACAACTGTTATGGGTTTTCTCAAGATTTTTCATAATTCAAATATTATTTTTTTATTTAAAAAATTAGAAATACTCTTACAAAATTAATGGTCGTTTGGCAAATACTTTTTATTATGAACTATTATGAAGGTATTTGTTAGACGATTGTAGTTGAAGTATTTATAAATTTTTAAATAATAAAAAAATATTTATAATTCGATATATTTATGAAAGTTTGTTGAAATTTACATTATTAAAAAAAAAAAGAAAGAAAGAGAGAGAAGAAGAGAGTTAAGGGTAGAAATAACAACCACCCTCCTTTTGTACCACTCATGACACCTAACCTTCACAAACTCCTTCTTTGACTCCATTGAGATTCCACCAACCAAACCCAAACCCAAACCCTTCTTCCTTCTTCCTCAACACCCCCCACCACCCCACCCACCCCCTCTTTTTCTATATAAACCCTCATTGCATTTCATCTCTCTGTAGAGCAATCCTCCACCACACTCTCTCTTTCATCCTTCATCTCTTCTCTCCCTAGATTTCTTGCAAGAGAGAGAAAGGAAGTATAGAAGAAAAGGCAATTCAAGAAACAAAAGCAATGGCTCTACCAAACACCGCAGCCTTGTCCTCCAAATCACTCATCCAGCCCCAAGTTCTCCTCCCCGCCGCCGCCGCCCACCATTCCACCTCATTCTCCTGCAACCACACCCCCGCCGTCTCCCGCCGCCACATCTCTGCCGTGCATGCAGCTGAGCCTGCTAAAACTCCCGTCATCGCCACCACCAAGCTAACCGTAGCGCCACCGGCACCGGCGCCCTCCGCCACCAAGTGGGCCCCGGATACCTGGAAAAACAAGAACGCCCTGCAGCTCCCCGAGTACCCGGATGAAGCGGAGCTGGAATCTGTGTTGAAGACCATGGAAGCTTACCCTCCATTGGTCTTCGCCGGAGAAGTCCGCAGCCTGGAGGAGCGGCTGGCCGAGGCGGCATTGGGGAAAGCCTTCCTCTTGCAAGGTGGGGATTGCGCTGAGAGCTTCAAGGAGTTCAGTGCTAATAACATTCGTGACACTTTCAGAATTCTCCTCCAGATGAGTGTGGTCCTCTCTTTCGGTGGCCAATTGCCTGTTATTAAGGTAAAAAAGATGCAATCTTTCGTTTGCATTTTGTTTCAAGTTTTTGATTTTTTGCAAAGAATCTGCTGATTGGAATTAGGGTCCTGAAATTTGACTCTAGAAATGTCTGTAGATCTGCATAATATCTTGTTTGATGCGAATTCAAAGATTTACACCAGAAATTAATAATTTGAGCATAGTTGTTCGTAGTTAATTTGCTTTAAAATAGCTTACAAAGCCTTCTGTTATGCACAATTATCCATACCTTTAAAAACTTCTATTTTAATTTAGTGAATTCATCGGAATTGGGATGATCTAAAGTAGTTCTAATATGGATGGTTTCAATTAGGTTGGAAGAATGGCTGGTCAGTTTGCGAAACCAAGATCGGATCCATTCGAGGAAAGGGATGGAGTGAAGCTGCCTAGTTACAAAGGCGACAACATAAACGGCGATACCTTTGATGAGAAATCTAGAATTCCCGATCCTCATAGGATGATAAGGGCCTATTGCCAGGCTGCTTCAACGCTCAACCTTCTCAGGGCCTTTGCAACCGGAGGTTACGCCGCAATGCAGAGGGTTACTCAGTGGAATCTTGATTTCGTTGAGCACAGTGAGCAGGGAGACAGGTGTGTCTTAATGAATGCAATATGAAATTACAATCCTCAATGATCTACTGCACTACTTATTTTTGTCGTATTATGAATAGCCGGATGGTTGTTTGCTTATGACTGAAGGCAGAATGACTCTTTTCCGTAGTTTTATTGTATGTCCCTGTCATGTTTTATTGCTGCTTTGATCATTATGGGAATTATGACTCTGTTTGGATCATCTGTAAGTGTTTCTGGGAAAAGTATTTGGTTAGTGGGTGGCATATTTGGAGACTGGTTATAGATGAAACTATATGTTTAATTGATGATATAGTCAACATCATCCCTTCCCCATGTTGACATTTTAGTTTCACAATACGGTTAGGCCTTACATTGTCTAAAATCTTGGCGACTCAACTGGTCGGCAGGTATCAGGAACTGGCTCACAGGGTTGACGAAGCGTTGGGGTTCATGGAGGCAGCTGGACTTACTATCGACCACCCGGTTATGTCCACAACTGAGTTCTGGACTTCCCATGAATGCTTGCTTCTACCTTATGAACAAGCACTCACCCGGAAAGATTCAACTTCTGGCCTTCATTATGGCTGCTCTGCTCACATGCTCTGGGTTGGGGAACGTACCAGGCAATTGGATGGTGCACATGTTGAGTTCTTGAGAGGAGTCGCTAATCCACTTGGTATCAAGGTACCAATCTTGCGTATGTAGAATTTGTTTGAAATATCAGTATCATGAATTCCTACTGTTTGGATAACTACACCAACACTCCCTGCCAATGAGGTTTTCATTACATTGATTTGATGGTGGTTGAAGAAACATCAGTTATAGGAAGCTCCCATGTAATGAAAACATCACTGGTAGGAGTATCAACGTAATTATTCAAACAACAAGAGTAGAACGAATTCTTGGTTGGAGCATATCGAACAATTGTTCACATGATGTTTCTTACACTCGGCGTGAGATTGGAGGTCTAAGATTGAAACTCTTGTTGCAGGTGAGCCAAAAGATGGATCCTAACGAACTCACCAAGCTCATCGATATCTTGAATCCCACCAACAAGCCGGGAAGAATTACAGTTATAGTCAGAATGGGTGCTGAGAACATGCGGGTCAAGCTTCCTCATTTGATCAGGGCTGTGCGCCAAGCAGGGCAAGTTGTCACTTGGGTATGCGACCCGATGCATGGAAACACTATCAAGGCACCTTGCGGACTCAAAACTCGTGCTTTTGATGCAATCTTGGTATGCTCCTTTTTCCCATCTTGTGGCATTTTCATCGTCTGGTTGAAACTTCAAAAATCATGTCTCCATACTATGTGCACCTTTAAGCTTAATTAACCAATCTCTGTGTCAAAATCATTGGAATAGTACTTGTCTTTTATTTGTTCAGAAATACTGCAAATTAATTACTCCTTGAAGTATTGTTTCTTTAATTAAAAACTTAGCTACCACATCTCGTGCGAAATAATTGAGGTTGGTGAGTGACGGAAGTAGGTGCACGTTGTTCTCCTATGGTTGTTTATCACATGGTTCAATTAGTGATAGCTTATAAAATCAATAGGTGTCGTTGGTTGAAAGCTATAATTTATTGATCTAGACCTGTTCTAAAAAAGTCGGGGCATTTCGAATTACTTGTCGACACAGACAAAGTCACAGTTGTCGCTTTAATGCTACTTTTTCTTTTTTCTTTTTCAAAGCGACGATGACTGCATGGGTATATATGGGATTAACATTTGGTCCATCGAATTGTAGGCTGAGGTGAGGGCTTTCTTTGACGTGCACGAGCAAGAGGGGAGCAACCCTGGTGGGATCCATCTCGAAATGACGGGGCAGAATGTGACTGAGTGCATCGGAGGATCAAGAACCGTTACCTTCGACGACCTCAGCTCTCGATACCACACACATTGCGACCCGAGATTAAATGCTTCCCAGTCTCTCGAACTGGCCTTCATCGTCGCGGAGAGATTAAGGAAGAAGAGGATGGCATCTAGACCTCTGCTCTCTTAGTGCGTAAGGTGGTTCCACAAACCTTGTAGTAATTCTAATTAGTCGATAATGCCTGAAAAGTGTTGACATCGAAAACCTCGACTTCTGGCGACAAATATCGGTGTCAGAGAAACATCAGAGGTTGAAAGTCTGGAAAAGGGTTGAAGAAGGTTGCTGCTGAGAATGCAAAAGGGCAAGAATGTTGGATTGTATTTGTGAAGAATAATGTGTACAATGTATGTCTGAAGATTGTGTTTGATTATATTTATGTAGCATTTGTAGTATCAAGACATTGTGAACTTATAGAGATTTCTAAATTATTTCGGGAATAAGTTATGGTGCCTGTCTTTGTTTTATCTTTTTGGTCACTTTTTTTCTGAATTTATTGTTTGGTTGCAAATGGTAAAATTTTATAAGTACACCAGTCTAACTTAAATTACATCGACACCCCTGGTAAGGTATGCTTGTGACTTTGTAAGAGTAAATGTGTTTATGTAATTAAATTTAATTTTAAGGGTGTCGATGTAATTATTCTTAATTATAATTATATGGTATAGTTTGTGGTGCTAATGCTACCCTTCTAGTACTAAAATTTTGGTTGATGCGAACACCGAGACACAAATATTTCATTATTTGAAAAGGTTAAATGAAATTAGTGATTGTTTTATCTAAGAGATTCTAACAGTCATGAAATGTTCTTTTGAGTAATATTTAGGGATAATTTCATTCTCTTTTCTTGCAATTTAATATAATTACATGTAGATCTTATGTGATTTGTGAAATTATATTTAACACTTCTGAAGTTTGCTTTCGTCTAATAAATAAGTCCATTTGTTAGTCAAAATTTACTTCATTTGTTGATATTAACGAAAAACCTGAATGACAATTGATATTTACACTCGATTGATTTATTACTGATTAATAGCAGGTCAAATATTTTTTTGTTTTACTAAACTATCCTTATAACGGTGAAAATATACCTCCTCACATGCTTTAACGAGTGAAGATGTGTGAGGTTAATTTGATCATAAAAAAAATTATTTGACTTATAATAAGTCAGTAATAAGTCAATTTGGGATAAATATAGATTTTTGTCTGATTTTTTTGTTAATATCAGCAATTCGGTGAATTTGACTAACTAAAGAACTTATTTGTTAGATGAAAACAAACCTTAGGAGTGCTAAATATAATTTTTAAAACCACAAAAAATTTACATATAATTACACCAAATATCACAGAAAGGTAGTGTAATTATCCCTTATATTTACGAAGATATCCAATTTAGTCTCCATGGCCCCATTAAATGTATTAGAATTAAATTCAGTCTACATTAAGTAAATTGTAACAAATAAAAACCTACGGATAGTTATACAATCATTCCCAGAGGTTTAGTGTATATTACATATAAAATCGTTGCTTTAAAAATTACATCTAATATTTTCCTTATTTGTTTTAATGACTTTAACAACAGATCCACCCATTAGTCAAAATTCACGTATTTTTTTTGTATTAGTAAAAAAATTGAATGAAAAATCATATTTATTCCCGGTAGACTTACAGATTTACTATAAATCAAACAAATTTTTTCTGATCAAATTACTCTTTTAAAAGTGAAGATGATCCTCACATGCATGAGGTGTGAGATGCATAAAGATAGTTTGATCAACAAAAAATTTATTTGACCTACAATGGATTTTCAATCATTTTTTTGTTGATATAAAAATATAAATTAAATTCTAACTGACAGACGAATCTATTCCAAAAAATTAATAAAATTGAAACATGAGTATTTAGAGAAGTATAGGAGAGCTTAGAATTATAAAGTAGAGGAAATAAAAAGTGAAGTAAATTACTAAAATGTCCTCAAAGTAAACTTTTATTTATATAAAGGTTCATCAATCTTTTTATTCCAAAAGATTCATTTAATCAACTATGTGTTGGAAAAGGCAAACTTTAATTACTTTGACTGAATTACCCTTTAGATTATGGAGCTTAAAGTTACTCTTTTTTTTTTGGTTTAGTAAAATTCTTTTCTTTAGTGTTTCCAAAATGATTTGTTTTAGTACAAAACTTTAATTTTAATAAGTTAAATTTATGAAGAAAAAATTTCTTAAATTTTAGATAAAGGAATCCTAATGGAAGCTATTTTAATTTCATAATAAAATAAAATAAACAAAAAGATTAAAAAAAGAGATTAATCTTTCCAAATATTTGTATTAATAATAAAATTGAGTAAGAATAATTCAAAACCTCTTAAGTGCAAGAAGTTGAATGGTTTTTCCAAATGAAAAATTGGGAAAAATGATCCCAAGAGGTTTTTGAATATGTAAATTTTATGTAAGGGGTTTTAATAATTTTTGTCTAAAAGAGTAGGGACATAAAAGAACAAAAAATAAAGACAATTTTTTTTTTTTTTTGTTATGAAATTATTGGTCGTTCATTTTTTATTATGTAATTCACTCCATTTACACATTTAATTTTCTTTTTTTTTTACTAATTCGTTCATGAACATATTGCGCAACATCTTTTTATCTTTTTTGGGTAAAGTTAGTCCTGTATTGATAATTTTGATCCTATTTTATATTGATACATATTTTATTTTTTATTCTGTAACTATAAGTATTTAGCACCGAAATTATCAATATAAAATTAAATTGGCACTTAATAAATTGATTATATATAAGGTATTTAGGACTAAGTTTGTAAAAAAAATTAATAAATAGAATAAATTACAGAATTAAAAATGTATAACTATAGGACAAAAATGTAATTTTAAAAATAAAACATAGTAAGCGCATCCTAACTGGTGAGGCTCCAGAATTTCTAACGTGCGCGTGTAGTCTCCTGGCGTCAAGCGTTGAACACATCGCAGCCTTCGTGTGTGCGTGTGTGTGTGTCTCTCTCTCTCTCTCTCTCTCTCTCTCTCTCTCTCTCTCTCTCTCTCTCTCACACACACACACACACAGGTACCCAGAATTTCGCAGTTCTTGGTTCTGTAGCCATCAGTCATTCAAGAACCATGCCATTCTTCGCAATCCAAAGGCTTCTGAAGCATTAATGATTAACCCCTTAATGAAATCCACTCAAGACACTGCAACGAAATGTCGTTCACGCTTCGAGCCATCTTCACGAACAAGAATCCCACCTTTTCTCCTGCCACTCTCTCCCCAACCCGTTTGTTGAAATCTGTCAATTTGTCATTTTCAGCTACAAAATCAAGAATCCATTTCCCAAATCACAGGTTTTTGACATCCCAATGTCAGGTTTTCTCCATCACAAGAATTAAAGTCTCGTTGAATGAGTCTTATGGCACCTCAGAGAGCCAAGTTAATGGCAGTGGAAGCACGTTGAATCACTTCAGCTTCGATGCTTTTCTTTCAACTCTTGAATTCCTCAGCCTCGCTTCGTCGGCAGCGATTTCAGTCTACGTGGCGCTGAGCAGTGGTGTACAACAAGGCGGGGTTTTGGGGCGAGTGGGAAGCAAGATTTTGGTGTGGCAGTGTGTGGTTTTGGTGAGCTCTGTGGTGGTTGGGGCGGTGATACGGCGGCGGCAATGGAGGAGGATTTGTGGGGCTGGGTTTTCAAGAAGCTCGGCGTCTTATGGGGTTAATTTGTTGGGGAGAGTGGAGAAATTGGAGGAAGATTTACGAAGCTCGGCCACGATCATTCGGGTTTTGTCGAGGCAGCTTGAGAAGCTTGGAATTCGGGTCCGGGTCACCAGAAAAGCTCTCCAAGAACCCATTGCCGAGGTAATTTGTTTATGTGTTTCTTGTAGGGTTTACGTTTGGTATTAATCGAGCAAATTGTCTGAGAGATTCAAATACCATTTTCACTGGAGAAGAGGGGTAATTGTGCTATGAATCTTATTCTGTTTTGGAGTTGAAGATAAATTTAATAGAAAGTTTCAGGTTTTCTCTCACTAGAAACAGCCCCTTTTCATGTTGAATGCGGCTCAGTTGTTTCTCTTAATAGCTTAATTTTATGAAATGATGAGCTACTCCCTTGGTACTTTTGAGCATTTGGATGTTGGTTGTATTTTGGGATTGCTAGAAATTGTTAAGCTTGGGCGATAGAGAAACAATGATGTGAATTTGATCCACTTCAGCTCCATTTAGTATTAGTGCTTTCCATTTTTATTGTCTAAATAGGATAATGGTTCAGTATAGCCTTTGGAGAATTGGTATTTTTATAGGAGAATGATCAATTTGTTGAAGATGAGCCAAGCATGTTATACGCTAGAAAGTTGGACCTTTTAGTATAGTTGTTTGCAGGATGCTAAAATTATATTGGATCTTAAGGCTTCTACCAGCATTTGGGAGAGAGATTGGCATAAAATTCTGGGTCGGAAGGGGCACTGTTAGAACTGATGGTATAAACAAGTGCCCTTTAAGGTTGTAGGAATTGCTGCTCCATATTCTAACTTTGGTGCTTTACATTATGTTCGTCAATATTCAGATTGCAGACTGGAAATTGAGTCCTCTATCGGAAGTTGAAACATGAGTCCGTTCATATGAAGTTTGTGGAAAGTTAAAAAATTTAGGTTGAGATTCTTCTTTCATGTAACAGTTACCAGAATCACCCAATCGGATGCCAAATACATTTCAGTTGATGGATTGTGGTCCTTGTAGGCTGCAAGTCGAATCTGCTGTTTAATGATGAATCCACTTGTATGACAATAAATTTGAATTCTGAAAGCTAGTGTCTGGATATGAGTCTGATCCCTATCACCTTATGTAATAGTTAAAACAATTATGTTCCTCTTATATTTTTCACTTTGAGTACTCCTACACCTCATCATTTAGAGTCTGTGGTTGCGGGGAGGCATTGTTGGAACTAAAATTTCTAACTCCTACGCTTTGTTTATTATTTTTTTCAGACTGCAGCGTTGGCCCAGAAGAATTCTGAGGCTACTCGAGCATTGGCAGTACAAGAAGACATTCTAGAGAAGGAACTCGGTGAAATTCAGAAGGTTCTGCTGGCTATGCAGGTAGATATTGTTGATCGAATTTATGAGAATGAGAGAAGATCATTGCTGTTGCTTGATACTTCAAACTAGGGTGTCCGCACCATATGTTAATTTTGGGAAAATCCTTGCTTGAACATTTAGGTACATCCAACCAATCAATTGGCGAGTGTTGCCGCAACTGCCATGTGATTAGTTGCTTTTCCTGACTATATTCAGTTACATGGCAAGTTCAATTCACTCGTCATTATAATTTGCTTGGAATCAGCTGAAGCTGGTTTGCTAATTTCCCCAAGATTTAACGATTTTACGAGCAGCCCCTTTAAGTTTTGACTGCAATTTTTTAAACTAATTCACCACTATCTTCTAGGTCATATAGTAATATAGTTTGTGGAAGCACTTTGTGCGCCTCACCTTGTTTATTTATATTTGTTAGCACCTTTTGTTTCTTGAAGTCGATTTGCAAAACAGTTTACTGTGCAGGAAGTGAGATTATTTGGGTTGAGGTGCAGGGTAAAATTTTCTATGATGACCAATTCTTCTGTGATTTAGTGTGTTGATGTTAATGATTTAAGGCAATGAACGTTGTTATCCATGTTACTAATTTTATTTTTGTTTACTTCTAAAAGCTCTTTCTAGTCCAGTGCAATTTCATCCAAAATTATAGCCCACCACCTGTAGACTTAAAACATCTATGGTTTTCTAGTTTTGGACATGCATTCACTCTGGTTGTGGTTCTCTGGATATTTTTGTCCGAATTTTGCATCTGTGACGAAGTAATGAGCAAAGATGCAATCCGTTGTATTTGTAAAGTTGTCTCTCGTCTTTTGATGCCTTACTGTTCTTCTTTACATATTCCCTGTAAGAAAAACGAAAATATGGAAAGTTGCATTTGCTTCCACCTATGGTAATAGAGAAATTTTTCTTAGCTGGGGTTCATTCACTCTCTCCCTATATTTTTTATACTGCAGATGTTCATTTTTTTTATCATTTTATGGGGGCCTTGCGACGAATTTAGTTTAGAAAATACTCGGTGTTAGCTGCAAGATTGTTCGGCTATCTTTAGCTTGTCTTGTCATACTGACATGGTTGCATAATAATCAAAGTTCAAATATGGTGTTAATCGATTTCTACTATTTGTGTACCATGCAGGAGCAACAGCAAAAACAGCTTGAGCTGATTCTTGCAATAGGGAAAGCTGGGAAGTTGTGGGAAACGCAACGGCTACAAACCAAAGATCAGAATGTATCCGAGACGTCTAAACCAGCAGTTGAGGGGCTGCCAAATTTAGGAACAAACCAAATTGAGGCTCCGGCATTGAGAAGCCAAGCCGATAACAAAAGGTCCTAGACTTGCAGAAGAAATTTTGGCCGGATTTTCAGTCTTCTTGATGAGCAGAGACGATTGTTTACTTCCCATAGTTGAACTTTCAAGGTTAGTATATTCAGCATCTTCAGCATATCAAACACTCAGCTGGATTGACGTCTTCCAGTTTGTTGAGACGAGACGAGCATTCTTTGTAAAAAGGGATCACTGCAGTTTAACTCAGAACCTGGACTTGCATACAGGTTGATTTGTTCAGATATTTTGCTGTATTTGGTTATTTCTTTAGCATCCTGTCTCATTATATCTGAGTCAAATTTTCACAACACATCCATCTTCATATCATTTGTTCAGACCACCTTGTTAGGAAGAAACCTTTGCAACTCAAATCATGTGATGTAGTATCATTTGAATCTTGAATTTCAGGTACAGAATACTTTCAAGTGATCCGAAGTCTACATATGTGAATGCACAATACTATTGTCTCCCTCTCAAAAAAAAATAAAACTATTGTGTCCCAGTATTCTCATCCTCCCCTCACAACACGATAAAAGCTAGCAACATCGAACTCGGTCACTACAACGATGAAAATTCAATTCTATTATATATGATTCTTCAAAATACGAGTTCCATCGACAAACATGCATGAAGTTGAAAACAGAAGTGGCAAGCATTTCTTATTCAAGTAATTGCCAACACTTTGTTAGTCAAGCATTAGAAACATACAGAGTCAAATCCGTACATATTTATACCTCGTGAAAACTTGAAAACTTACATGTGCCATAAGCACAAGCTGGAGAGAGGGAGAGAGAGAGAGAGAGAGAGAGAGAGAACTTTAACACCTTAAGGAGATTGAGGCCAATCATAGCCAGCATCCACAACATTAACATCATCGTAGAACCTCATTTCAACATCCTCAATCTGATGTTCGTCTTCCCAGAAATCATCTGACATCTCAGCATAATCGCCCGCAACAAAGTCCCAAGCTAGGTAAGCGGAAGAACCTGAATAATCCGAGCAACTATCCCACCTATTCATATCACAATAATCCTCGACAAGGGGTCCGACAACCTTTAACCTAGGAAATCTTTTCATAAACTCCTCATCCAAACTTACATTCCAACATCCTCGGACATCTAGCAGCTCGAGCTGGTTACAGTTTTTAAGAATCTCAACGACACTGGATGTGTCCACAAGCAAGTAGGTTATCTCTAGATGCTTCAGTCTCGGCATTGTAGCAGCAATGGCCAGGGCTTCATCGTCTTGAGAAAGCTTGCCAATCACCTCTACAGGGTGCATTACTCGTCGCAAGGTAGTGAGAGATTTACAGTGCTTTCCGATTGCTTCAAGGGCGGGAGCTCCTATATGGATACAGTAACTCAAATCTAAGGAAGTGATAGTGGATAGCATCCCGGCAGCCTTTTCCATTACTGAATCATTTATTTTGCTTCTTGGCAGCCGCAAAGTTTGTAGAGATTGAGCACTTGCAACCATGATGAAACATATAAGATTTCTAGAAAAAATAAGAAATTGTTCCAAACTGGCTAAAATTATGCAAGTAACAAGACAAACATTGGATATGAACAACTATCGTAATTGGTTATTTCTACTAAGTCTATCCCTATTGAATTGGTTACTTCAACTAAGTCCAGATTTTTTAATTCCAAACTGGTATTCATCTTCTATCTGACGAGTATAAAATGTTCCTACAAGTATAACGAATTCTATGCATGTGGTTTCCAGTGAAATTGGAGATGCAACCCCAATTTGGAATAGAGGGTACAGACGGCTCTACAGTTAGCTGTAAAAAGCATCTGTAAGGAATGTAAGCAATCAAAATTAAATACGCAAAAAGATAAAAGAAGTGTTATGTGTTTCAAATTGCACACACTTTTCTAGTTTTCTTCCTAATTCAAGACAAATGAAATACTAGAAAGCATCGGAAAAAGTATTAAAGATCCGTAACACCATTACGTAATACTTACTGATTTGCTATGAAGAAAATGCTTTCATCACTTGCCAGACCAGAGAAACTGAGTTTCCGGAGTGAACCGCAGCTTCTTGGGATCAGTAACCGGAGCATTCGATCGACAATTTCAGGCTTGCGGTTCGTGCTCCATTCCTCAATGTCTATCTCTTGCCAACAATAAGGACCCATTACTGCTCTTCCCCACGACTTGCAAACTCTTGGTACTACTGTCAGTACCTCAAGAAGCGAAAGATTCTTGAATATTAGCCCAAGTGCATCTGGTATTAATTCATCCCATTTCCGAAAATCACTTCCCTCATCCATTTATCCTTAGCCTTCTGTTTTCTTAACTAGTAAAAGAACTGTAGAACAGCAATTCTCATAAATTAGATGATTCAAGCTAATCAAGAAATATGGGTATTGGACCCGTATGAAGTTCACAAAAACAGCATCCAATTCATAAAAAATGCATTGGTATATTACCTTCATTTTCCAGGAAAAATCAACATGAGCTTTGATTGAAAACTTATAACAAGATTTGCCACTCAATGCCAGAAAGAAATTTCCAAGTGACAAACTATGTTAAGGAACAGAGAATGAGATGACCAACTGCTGTAGCAGGAAAGCAAGAACGAATACACACAACAAATAAGACGATAAGCTACAGATCAAAGCCAGAGAATAGAAATTAAAACAGGACTAGGAAAGAGGGAAAATGGAAAAACATGAATAATTGGAACACCTCCAAAGAAATTCTGAAGTTTGCAACAGAAACAATACCCATTTAATGGAAACATTTCAATATCAACACAGCCATAATCAGGGGTCAAAGTTGCATCTCCAAAACCAAGTGCGACTTCTATAAATGAAAGCGCGATTGCAGGAGCTGAGGGAATTAGGGAGGAATTAAAAATTGCTGCTGCACACGATGTCGTTTCGAGGAACTTAGGGCACGAGGAGATAGGGGATTTAGCCAGGGACTTTGGGGCTGAATCAAGTGGTAATGGAGCAGACCAAGTGATACGTGGCAGCAAAGGATAGGTCGTGACTGGTGCGACAAAAGGCGCTGTCGTTTGAGATATCTGAGCCTATGAGGAGCTGGAGAAGGCTGAAAGCTGCACTACCTCTGCTATTTCTTAAAAGTTTTTTGGCTTCTTTGTTGTACAAATTCAATGTAATTTCCCATGTAAAAGGGATGCTGGACCTTGAGGAAATCATTATGAAATGAATTTAGCCTGCTATCTCTTCTCATCTCCTTGCTCTTCTTCTCATCCCACCCCCATTTCTGTTCTCATTTTCTGCAAATCTCACGTTCATTCATAACATACTTTGGACTCAGAGCCAAGACCTGTGGTAAAGAAAATATGGCTGATGGGACTAGACTCAAGGAACTACATGAGTTTCAAAAGAAAACTGAACTTATGCTAATGGATGAAAAGGCAAGAAGACAAGCCAGTGAGGAACAAATTCACTCTCGTTTAGACCAAATGAGTGAGACTCAAGACGGGCTTCAAGCTGCTGTCATGAACATAGAACATGCTATGTCTACAGTTCAAAAACAGCTCCACAGTGTGGTGGAGCAGTTGCAGCATTACAACAGGAACAAATCCATATTGGGAGAGGGGCTCACTGCAAACTTAGAAAGGGGGCCATCCTCAAAAGTAACAGCACAACAGTCCACTGCAGCAGAAGAACCAACGTCCAACAACTCTGCAAGTTACAACGCCATTCATAGAATGGAATTTCCTCTTTTCAATGGAGAGGAAGCAAGAATCTGGATTAGAAGGTGCCTGAGATATTTCCAAAGGATTCCCATTCCTGAGGATCAAAAGGTCCCTTTGACTGCAATCCATATGAAAGGGAGGGCAGAACTATGGTACTAGGGTCACATTGAGTGTCATCTTGGACAGAGCTCACTCTAGCTGTGCTTGAAAGATTTGAAAACTTGGACTATGAGAGGGTAGTGTCAGAATTCAATATACTGCATCAGGAAACTACAGTTAATGCTTATTTGGAAAAGTTTGAAGAAGTGGAGGCTCATATGCTTATCTTCAACAAGAGCTTACATGAAACTTTCTTTATGATGAAGTTTATAAGTGGACTGAAGGAGGAGATAAAAGGATATGTTGCCACTATGAAGCCTACTACCTTGAATCAGGCTATAGTGTTGGCTAGGAAACCAGAAAATATGGTGAATGCCATTCTCAAGAAGACCACACAATACCAAAGGAGTAATCCTAACAAACCTTCATACACACCCCCAAACAAAAATCAGCAGTATAAGCCTTCATTCAAGCCTTTCCTTTAGGGCAAGGATGACAACCCTCAAGCAAGGAGGTACCTTACTGAAGTTGAAGTGAAGCTTAGGAAGGAGAGAAACCTTTTCTACAAGTGTGATGAACCCTATACACCTGGACATAGGTGTAAAATCAGGCACGTTTCCATGTTGATGAGTGAGGAGGAAGCCAAAGCCTATGAAGAAGGGGAAGGGCATCTGGAAGAACCTGCAAAGGAAGAAGAGGGAGATGTTACAGTCTCATTTCATGCTTTGAATGGAGGCATCAACAGCAATACTCTGAGAGTTAATAGAAGGGTGAATGGCAAGGAAATCCACATTCTCATTGATAGTGGTAGCACCCACTGTCTTGTAGATGAAAAGGTGGCTCAAGTAATAGAGTGCAAACTTGAACCTACCACTCCTACGAAGGTGAGGGTTGCAGATGGAGGGAAAATACTAAGCAAATTTTTCTGTCCAACCTTTTGCTGGGAAGTGCAAGGCCATGAATTCTCACACCCTGCAGGAGTTTTAAAGTTAGGAGGCTATGACTGTATCTTAGGATGTGACTGGCTTAGTGCCCATAACCATGTGGAATTGGATTTCCATCTCTTGCAGGTCACTATCACTCAAGCTGGGAAGAAGATAACACTGAAGGCTTTGACAGAGGAAGCTAATCTAAAGACACTTTCAGTCTATTCCTTGAACAGGCTACTGAGAAAAGGTAATTGTGGTGAAAAAGGGGAACTCTATACAACAAAAAAGAGTACATCACACAATGAAAAGGACCCCAGACTACTTGAACTACTTCATCAGTTCAAGGATGTACTTCAGGAGCCTAGTACCTTACCACCTGAGAGGGCTATTGAGCACAACATTGAGCTTTTCACTGAGGCCATTCCCAAGAAGCAACATCCTTATAGATATGCATATGGGCAGAAAACTGAAATTGAAAACATGGTGAAGGAGATGCTGAAGAGTGGGATTATTAGAGCTAGCCAAAGCTCTTTTGCCTCACCTGTTCTACTAGTCAAGAAGAAGGATGGTGGTTGGAGGATGTGTGTTGATTACAGGTATCTAAACAAACTCATTATTAAACACAATTTCACTAGACCTGTTATTGATGAGTTATTGGATGAATTACATGGGGCCAGATATTTCTCAAAAAATAAACCTGAGGTCAGGGTATTTTCACATTCGAATGAAGGAAGAAGACATACCTAAGACCAACTTTATCACTCATAGTGGTCACTATGAATTTTTAGTAATACCTTTTGGATTATGCAATGCTCCTTCTACTTTGCAAGCTTTGACGAACCACGTTTTTGAACCATACCTCAGAAAATTTGTGCTAGTGTTCTTTGATGACATTCTAGTGTATAGCAAGGAGTGGAGGACACACATGATACGCTTGAAGAAGGTGTTAGAATTGCTGAGGAAACACCAGCTTTATGCAAAACAAAGCAAATGCTCTTTTGCTCAACTGCAGGTAGATTATCTGGGGCATGTGATCTCTGTGAAGGGTGTATCAACAAATCCTCAAAAGGTGGAATGCATGAGAAGCTGGCCAGTACTTACCTCTGTAAAAGCCCTCAGAGGATTCCCAGGACTCACAGGCTATTACAGAAAACTCATAAAAGGCTATGGCATCATCAGCAAGCATTTTACTTCTTTGCTTAAGAAGGATGCCTTCACTTGGAATTCTGAAGCAGAAATGGCCTTTAACAGAAAGTAAGTAATGTCTAGTGCTCCAGTGATGGCTTTACCAGATGTCTCTCAACCTTTTATAGTTGAGACAGATGCATATGGAGGGGTGATGCAAGGTGGCAGACCTATAGCATACTTGAGCAAGGCTCTAGCCCTTAAGAATTTCGGATTATCTACATATGAAAAGGAGTTCTTGCCCTTCTTGCTAGCTGTTAGAAAGTGGAACCATTACTTGCAAGGGAACCGTTTCATTATAAGGACTGATCAAAAAAGCTTAAAACATATACTTGATAAGAGGATTGATTTTGTATTACAACAAAAGTGGGTGACTAAGCTGCTGGGTCTAAACTATGAGGTTCAATACAAAAGAGGTAATGACAATAGAGCTGCAACGCATTGTCCAGGCTAGAACATCAGAAAGTGGGACCACAGTCCAAAGCCATCACCGCACAAATTCCTTTGTGGGTGCAAGAGTTACAAGATAGCTATGAAGGGAATACTCTATTCCAAACTGTCATTCAAGCAAAGAGTGTTGGCACGTCCTCCTATCTTGACTACAGCTATGAAACGGGACTGTTGAAGAGAGGAAACAGGATTTGTGTGGGAAGTCATGGAGGCATCAGGGATAAAATCATTAAGTCTATGCATGACTCAGCACTAACTGGGCATTCTGGGATCAATGGCACATATCAAAGGATAAAACCACTGTTTTATTGGCCAACACTAAAAGAAGATGTGCAGACTTGGGTGAACACATGTGAAACATGTTAGAGGTCCAAACATGACAACAGTCCATATCCTGGACTAGTGCAACCCTTACCCATACCTGATCAAGCTTGGTCTTGCATTTCTATGGATTTCATTAAGGGGCTACCTAACTCAGAAGGCAAGGACTCCATCTTGGTGATTGTAGACAGATTGACCAAGTACTCTCACTTCTTGGGCCTTAAACATCCCTATACTGCTGCCTCTATTGCTAAGGTATTCTTTGATAACATATAAACTGCATGGACTCCCAGTACGCATTGTAACTGACAGGGATAAAGTATGCACCAGTAAGTTTGGAAGGAACTCTTTTCTTTATCTGGTGAGTCATTAACATGTCATCTTCCTATCACCCAGAAAGAGATGGGCAAACAGAAAGGGTTGATCAGTGCTTGGAAAACTACTTGAGGTTCATGTGCCACCAAACGCCAAAGAAGCTGGCACAATGACTGACACTAGTAGAGTTTTGGTTTAACACCAATTTTCACACTGAACTGAAGGCTACCCCATTGCTTTATATGGTTCCCCCCCCCCCCCCCAAAACTAACCATTGGGCCTTACCTACAGAGTCATCACACTGATGTGATGGGACTTATGCAGGAGAGAGTCAAGATGATTGAGCTGTTGAAGGACAACTTACACCAGGCCCAGCAAAGAATGAAATTATACGCAGATAGAAAGAGGTCTGAGAGAGAGTTTGAGGTTGGGATGAAGTGTTCCTCAAATTACAGCCTTACACACAAACTTCTGTTGCTATGAGGAAGAAATTGAAGCTGTCATCTAAGTATTTTGGCCCCTACATGGTGGTGGAAAAGATAGGGAAGGTGGCTTACAAACTCTCCTTACCACCTGGAACCAAAATCCATCCAGTCTTCCACGTTTCTTTGCTGAAGAAGAAAATTGGAGCCAAATACTTCCCCTCAGTAAGTTTGCCTGAGTTTGAAGAAATCTACAAGGTCTATCCTGTGGTGATTTTAGCTAGGAGATTGATCCCAAGAAACGATATTGGAGTTGCTCAAGTGCTCATAGGTCTCATGCTACACCTGAAGAAGCAACATGTGAGGATCACAGTGAAATAGCTTCCAGGTGGAGGTTTGATCCTTGGGGACAAGGTGCTAAATAGGGGGGGAAGGAATGTTGCATCGCCAAAACCAAGTGCGACTTCTATAAATGAAAGCGCGATTGCAGGAGCTGAGGAAATTAGGGAGGAATGAAAAATTGCAGCTCCACACGACGTCGTTTCGAGGAACTTAGGGACGAGGGGATTGGGGATTTAGCTAGGGATTTTGGGGCTGAATTAAGTGGTAATGGAGCAGACCAAGTGACTCATGGCAGCGAAGGATAGGTCGTGGGTGGTGCGACAAAAGGCGCTGTCATTTTGAGAAATCTGAGCCTATGAGGAGCTGGAGAAGGACGAAAGCTGCACTACCTCTGCTATTTCTTAAATGTTTTTTGGCTTCTTTGTTTGTACAAATTCTATGTAATTTCCCATGTAAAAGGGATGCTGGACCTTGAGGAAATCATTATGAAATGATTTTAGTCTGTTATCTTTTCTCATCTCCTTGCTCTTCTTCTCATCCCACCCCCATTTCTGTTCTCATTTTCTGCAAATCTCACGTTCATTCATAACACATGCCCATATATTTATAGATCAGGCAAAGCCAGGCAGCAAAAAAGAAGAGCAACAAGCCAAGAAACAAGAACACATACAAAAGCAGAAATCTTGACAATATATCAAACACCAAGCGGGCATGAACACAAACGGAAAACCACTCAAATACCCACTTCATTTCACTACAAATTTCCATCCAGAAATGCAAAAAAGACATAATTAAACAACGGACGCCTCATCTCATCAAAACCAAAACCCAAGGGGGGAAAAAAACAGAGAGCAGAACAAAATTACCTACTAGCTTTCCAAGTAGTCTTGGATCTATGAAAACAACCAGTTTATCCGGCTGAACTGAAAAGGGTCATCAGGAATTCTCTCTTACATCCCTTCTCACTCTACAAGTTGAAAAGAACAGAAGCAAACAATCTGTATGTGCTTAACTGATGATCAAAAAGATAATCAAGATTCTTCTTCTCTCTTATCTTTTCCCTTTTCCCTGAGTGAAAAGAAATGCGGTAGCATGGGAAACTGGTATTATCTATTGTACGTACTTTGAATACGTGTTTTAGATTGAGTACACATAGCTATTCGGGATAAACAGAAACAGATGTGTCGAATTGTATCTTCTGCTCCAAAACCAGACTATTAATAGAACAAATTTGTCGTATTCACCTTATACAGTAAAATCTCTATAAATTAATACTTTATAAATTAATAAACTCTCTAAAATAATAAAATCTTCCGGTCCCGACTTGGGCCTTTGTAAAAAATCATCAAATTCGATAAGATAATAAAATAATATTTTTTTGAAAAATTCCTTTACTTTATAAATGTCCCATTAAAACTCTAAATTAATAATTCATAAATATTACAATTATAAATATTGTGGTAATTTACTAAAATGGGAAGTCTGTAATGCTTTATGCATTTGATCATTTATGGATGATTTTGCGATGCCTTTTAGATGAGAAGATATGGTTGGGTGTTATGATTTATTTTATTATCATATTGAGATTTATGTAGTATGCATGATGAATATATTTAATTGGGTATAATAGTTATTTAAGTGCAACGAATTAATGTAAACATGTATATTTAAGTTATTCCAATAAATTGAT
>NC_026157.1:4462060-4553175 GCF_000512975.1 Sesamum indicum
ATTGATGCATGAATATAATCAATGAAACATATATGAATTCATTTATTTTCAATACATATGTACTAAATTTGCTGAATTTAAAAAATCTCTCTTTTAATTAATAAAATATTAATTTATCGATAAATTAATATCACTCTAAATTAATAAAATTTCATGGTCCCAAGGTTATTCATTTATAGAGGTTTTACTGTATGTATAAAAAATTTCTTAAATAAAATAGAGTTAATTACGCACCCGAGTTTAAAAAATTATATCTAATTTTTTTTGAAATTTTACTTATATATAATAATAAGTTTATTTATAAATTAAAATTTATTAAATTTATTGATATTAATAAAAAAATTTAAAAAAAGATATATATTTATGTTTTATTAACTTATTACTGATTTAATGTAGATCAAATAAATTTTTTATGATTAAATACACCCATATGTCTTTATGTGTTAATGCATATGATAAGGTATATTCACCATTATAAGGATAGTTTAGTCGGAGAAAAATTTGTTTGACCTGCAATAAGTCAATTAGGGGTAAATATCAATTTTTATTGAATTTTTCTGTTCATATCAATAAGTTTAATATATTTGGCTAATAGAGGGACTTATTTGTTAGACGAAAGCAAACCTTAAGGGTTCTAAACGTAATTTTCAAATCACAAGAGATATACGTGTAATTACACTAAATCTCAGGGGAGGAAATCTAGTTATCGCATAAAAAAAGAGTTAATTACACTCTCTCTAAAAATATAAAATTATACTTTTTTTAAAAAAAAATTCAAATTACACTTACGTTCTCTTCAAGAATTTACTGTTTACACTTAACCCCTTTTGTTAAAGATTGGATAAAAAATGCTCACGTTAGGAAAAAAAAATCACATTCATTTGTTCATATATTTTCTTGTCTGGTAATTATTTTTCAGACACGGAATTTTGTGTAAACTCGCCATATCAGTCTTTGCAATGTCGTTTTACAAAATAGCTTCTAAAATCATTGCAAATCAACTTAAACCTTTCCTTGATAAAACCATTAGCCCTACACAAGCTATTTTTATTCTGGGATGCCTTATCACTTCTAATATCCTTATACCCTATGAACTTAATAATTTTCTGATGTCTAGAACTCAAGGTACAAAGAATTTTATGTCTTTGAAATTAGATATTAGTAAGGCGTATGACAAGACAGAGTGGGCATTTCTTAGGCGTGTGTTTATCTAGGTCTGCTTTTCCTGCTAAACTGGCCGATCTCATTATGTTATGTGTTGCTACTGTGTCTTACTCTTGTGGCCCATAGACAACAATTTGGTACTGTTACTCCTGAGCGTGGCCATAGAGAGGGGAACCTTTGTCTTCGCATTTTTTTTTTATTATGCACTGAAGCTTTAAGTTCTTTATTGAGCTCTGCCGAGCAGAAAAGTGTTTGATCAATGGGATTGCAGTCTGTTGAAGCCCACCCAAAATCTCTCACCTTCTCATGCTGATGATACCCTCATCTTTTTTGAGGCTTCGGATGATGCCATGAGACACATTGCTCTCTTTTAAGACATCTTCAAACGAGCTTCCGGCCAAGGAATTAATTTCAGCAAGTTGACTGTTGTTTTCCAGTCCTAAATCCGTCATATGGGCTAAGGCTATTTAGATCCAATTCTGTTACTATTAAAGTTTTCTAAGACTAAAGTGGTTGATATTCTACTGATGTTTGTTCATTTTAATATTAAAACCATATATTTTTAATTAGTAACCTTATGTACTATTGGTCACATTATGGAAAAATCAGTGGTGTAATTAGAGTAATTTTATGTTTATTATTTTAATTTGTCACTCATTCTTTTATAGGCCACTTATCATGTACTTTTATCCACCGTCTATTCACTTATTAAGCACTACCATTACTCTTTTCTCTATTACCGTTATATTATATTGCCATTTTGGCGTTAATTTGTCTCGTGAATGTAGGTTATATATTTCAACGATGCAACTATTCATTTTCTGTTTTTCTCTCTGTTTATCTAAAAAATTATATAAGAAGAGGGTTTTATTATTTGAAGGAATATTTTATCTTTTCATGATGAAATTTGGGACTAGACAATTTATTTAGAACGAGTGTTTGCAAAAATTTCTACTTTTAAAAATGTTATTTTCATATATTCATTTCCTGGTCCTTACATTTTGTTTTCTTGTTTGAACTCTGTTTTCTTGCTTTACTATATGAGAACTTATCAACTTTTTCTTGGAAAAAAAATGTCATTTTCGTAAAAAAATTAAAAGTTATAACAGAATCAAAAGTTAGGTTAAAAAGTGAGTAGTATTTATAAAAAAAAAAAAAAAAGGAAAGAGCAGACAAAAACTAAATTTATTAATGTTTGAAAAAAAATCACTTCAAAAAAAAATTTAATTGATTAAAGATCATTTTATCCCTATTTGCTAAACGAATACTATTTTTGCTTATATTTACATTTGCTGTCAGTCATGATTATTTTTTCATAAAAAATAATAAATTTTATTTTGATTAATATATTTCATATTTAACTTTTTTGCAATATTAATAGAAAAAAGTGAATGTTTAATTTAATAATAATCCCACTAAATAATATAATTGTTGATACATACAATAAATAAACTTGCATGAATGCAAAAAAAAAAAAAATATTATTTTATTAATTAATTATAGCATTTAATTTATATTTAATAAAGTTAGAAAATATACCAAATAAATTATAAAAAAATTACAAATTATTTAGTATGTGAAAGTGTAAATTTGATTATTGTTAAATTATTTGAATTATTTAAAAATTTTAATATTAAGTTTAAATATGAAACTTTAAAGATAAATAAAAAACGGTAAGTTGAATTAAAATTATTATAATGAGGGTAAAATAAAAAAAATTAAGTTAAATATAATTACAAAAAAGTCAAAGCAGCTAGAAGCACCATCCAAGGTGATTTTTAACTTTTGGCCTAGAAGTACTTTTCTTAAACCAAAAATTGATAAGTATTTTATTGAATTTCGCACAAATATTTTCTTATTAAACTTGTGATGTACATTTCCAAGATTTTGTATCTAAAAAGGAGATTAAGTTAAGAAAATTACTACTAAATCAAAGAGAAAATTTTATGATATATTGTATCAACGCCCGTTGATATTAAATTTAATTGCACAAATATTTTTAAAATTATAGTTGTAATTATAAATGTTCCCCTACTTACGGAGAAAACTTTGCAAGTGTACCTCTATAATAAATATTATATCAACATCCATTGGAGGAGTGTTCTTGTAATTATACAAGCTTTTATTTCCACACATGCACCAATTCTTGCACGTACTTAAGATTTGAAATCCAAATCTTTTCAAAAGAGATCTTGAAATCTAAGCCGGTGGGCTGTCTTTTAGGACCAATTGTTCAAAATTGTACATACAACGCATTGGGCATCTTGTCAATTCAGCAAGCATTTAATTTTGAAGTGATTGCTTGTGCCAGTTACGATTTACGAATATTGGTGGTAGGGGCCGGGAATTACGGCCAAGATATACAGAAGACAATATACGAGGAGTAAAGAACGAAAACAAGAAATAGAAAAAACATTGGAAGTTGAAATACAAAGAGAAATCACGAGAATTTACAGACAAATAAATTTTGTGATTTCAATTGTTGCTCGAATTTGAATTTAATAACTAGGAGAAATATATTTTTTTTATTATGGTTAATTAAAGGTAAAAAATCGTCATGAATATTAATTAACCACAACTATGCAATGATTATTACTCGTTGTTTTTGCAAGTATGATCATAGCTAAAATGATACGGAATGTTGATTAATCGTAATCAAAGTTTAAGATTTTTACATTGATTTTGTGTTATTGTGGCCCTCAATATTAGTTTGTATAATTTTTAAGTCGTGGTAATTTATATCGAATGGGATAATTCTTTTTTTTCTTTTTCTTTTGGTAGCTGAGCTTATTTTCCTATTCAAGAAAAATGAATTAAAAACTTATTTTGAGCTCAATTTATCAGATATAATAAACTAAACACGAAGTATAACATAAAATTATTCGAGTCCTATTTGTGTTTGATTTAATTAGTGTTTGCTCGCTTACAATTTTGATTTGGAGATCAAACTAGAGTATTCGGATAAAACGGCTAAAGTACACCCCTACTTATATTTTATACCTTAGTAGGCTCTGTACCCACGTGTAAAGCAATCGAGTCGTACGGGCCTGAGTCCGACAGACTCATCACAAACATTTAAAATTGTATTAATCATTCACATAAAATCGTACAATTCAATCATATCTATAAATATATGAATACAACGTATGATGCATTGGCCTTTACTTACAAATTTAATTTCAAAATGACCTTACTGGATTAAAAACTCAAAGGCTATAACCTGGGTCGGCTTTCTAATATTATTCTCAGAAAATCTGTCTTGCAGGAATATTTGGAGTTTGTCGGAAATTATTGAACCTGATCTCATTTATAATCATACATGTATATGAACCCTAAATTGTGTACACGTAGATATGTCTTCTTACATACTAGTTGAATGTGGCATATTCGTTATACAAAAAATTTATAATAATTATATGATAATATAAGAATAATTATGATAAAAAAAATTGAAACAAAATATTTGAAGTAGGAGAAAGAGGAAAAAAAATATTAACTAAAAATAAAAATAATTTTTACTATTTTTAGGAAGTGGGAAAAATGTGAAACTTAATGGATAGAAAAAAATAAAAGTAGATAAAAAATAAAAGAAATATCAAAGTAGTCTTCCAGAGTATAGATAGATATGTAGTGGGCATTTCTTACATGTGTGGTGTGAAGACAGGCAAATAATTGAGGAGAGTTGATGTCTACCAAGCACCAACCTCATAATTAAGGCGAAGGGGACTTCAATTTCTGAAAACCATCGTTCAGCTGTTGTCATTCTCTCTTGTACTTTCAACGTAGGGTAATAAATGGAAAAAACACATGTATAATTGTAACAACTTGAATAATAATAATTAATTTATTGGAATGATTTTTTTTTAAAATTTGTAACCTTTTTTTTTTCTTTTTTGTAACGGCTAGGCATACCGTGGCTAAACGATGCGTTACAAAGTATTTGTAACGTCTTGCACAAAAGTTGTTACAAATTGTAACGGCTTTTTGTGACGGTTTGCTGTAGCCGTTACAAAACTAGTAACATGAATAAAAAAATTAATTTGGAACAGCTTTTGTAACTGCTGGATTGAATTTGAAATAAATGTTATTGTAACGGCCATTATAATTTAGGTATGATTTTGCCAGATATTTGGAACGATTTTTATAATATTCTTTGTAACTGTTTTGTATTATATTTGTATTTGTTTTTTGGCACTTTATTTGCATTTCTTACTGTTTTTTTAACTTATTCTGTCACGATTTTGGAACGGCCTCTATTTTAATTTGTAACTGTTTTTGGCACATTCTTTGTAACGGCCTAACAATTATATATTTTATTGGTGTATTATAAAATTCGTTACAAATGCAGTTACAAAATTTATTATTTTTTAATATTTTTTAATGTTAATTTTATTTAAATTTGTTTTATATATTTTAAGATTTATTTTATTTAATATATTTGATTTTTTTTGTAAAAGCAAGTAAATAAATTTATATAAAACATACATAATATAAAAATAATAAAAATTAAAATATTATTAAAAAACATTGTTTTTACAATATACCAAAAAAATCCTAATCTAAATTATTATTAGCTGGAGTGCCGACACCCGATCATCTATGTTGAAGCTTGTCAAGTCACAGGAAGTCTGAAACGTATGAAGCAAAGTTCTTCACTATATAGTTGGAGGTTTCGAGTTCAGATACCAAGCAGTAGATCTTTGATGGAGTCACAAGACTTCTATGACAACTCTTCACGTTCTGATCGGTTAATCTCTTAGAAGCCACTGCAGTAATATTCTTATAATATTCAACTCGTCCACCAGTACGACATTTGAAAAATTGACAAAAAGAATTATATAAATAGTTAAACTTTAAAAATATAAATATTACTTATAATTAAATAATATTATTATTACCTTCAATTTTTGGAACTAGAATAGTTGGTGCTCCTGTGGGATTTGCAATATGTTGGCCCAAGGATGTAGATAATGCCCTTTGACTGGTACGACTTCCTTGGGCTGGTGTTCAATCTTAGTCCATTTGGACTCATCAACAACTCTCCGAGCCTTCATTTTACAAATAACTATCCAATCCGCTTTGTCCCTCTTCATACTTGGGTACTCAGTATAGTATACTTGTAGTGCTTGTTGTGCAAAGACCCAATGGAACATTACGCGACTTTTCTGCAAAATCTGGGTACATCCGGTCAAAATCCTTCCAAGCTTCGGCATTGGATGGATGACATGTTGACCCCTCCTCCGTCTAATGTGTGGCATGCCACATCATGTGCTCAGTAATTGCTCCCAAAGAATACAACCTCTGCAGACTGGAATAAGCGGTAGGTACCTAAGGACAGCATGCAGGTACTTCTTGCAACGTAGATCTCGCCCTTGGATCCGCTTGTACCTAGCATCCCCACAAAACTTGCAGTATTCCAAATCAACGTCGTCCTTCCAATACAACATGCAGCCATCCTTACACGCATCGATTTTCTCAACCGATAAACTTAAATCCTTTATCAACTTCTTCGTGTTGTAGTAATCTCTCGGCTAGGTGTGACCCGAGAGCAATATTTTATCAGCCCATTGGAATATTTGATCATATGATCGCTCAGAAATATGATCGTCCACCTTGATGTCCACCAACTCAGCAACAGCTGCGAATTGAGATTGGGTGCAACCGTTACACAATAGCTATTCGGCAGCATGCACTACAATGTGAAAATAATCTGTCAACCCTTACTCATAATCATAGGGGTCACCACCATAACAATATGAAGAAGGACTGGCATCAATAGGGCAGGACCTCTTACCATCATCAGGCATAGCATTGTGAGAAGGAGAAAAATAACTCAGCCCGACTGCATCAAAAACCATCAGTTGTGTCCAATCCGTATGTTGTTCATCATCCCAATGTGAATGATTACCCTCAAAATGGGCAGTGTGGGTTTGCTCCTCAAGCACTGGAAGGACAGTAACAGCGTCAAAGTACTCTTGCACCCTATCCTCGTCATGAGAAGTTCAATTATAATATTTTGGCATAAATTCTCACAAACGCAAGTGATAACTGACATTTTCGGGTGTTTTGAACTTTGTGTTTTTGCATTTTCGGCAAGGATACCTAATTTTGTCTCCATCCATTTGTCCGCACTAACACTTTGCCCATTCTATGAAAATCTTAAGCCCATCCTCAAACTCCAGCGTCAGACCTGCTCTCCCTGAGACGTTCTTATTATACATTCATCTCCTTAATTCTCGTAACATAATGATATACATATATATATATCATTGTATTCACACATAAAAATATATATCTAATGAATTTTTTAGTTTGACGACCTACATATTTATAAATATTACAGTACTAAATACACTATTTTGGAGAATATATATAATTAACATGATGTAAGATTAATAAAAAATTATAAAACTAACATAAGTAATATACTACAATTAATTTAATTAAACATAATAAAGTATTAAATTAGTTTTTATTACTTGGTCAACCCACTTAAGTGACGGTCCAAAATTTGAGTAATAATCTACAAGCTAGTCAAATGTATATGCACCAAAAATCAGAGTATTGAGAGTGTTTTGTGGTTAGTATATAATTTTTTACAACAAATAAAATTAAATGAATATATATAAAGTTTTTTTGTAACGGCCTTTGGAACGCCAAAGATAGCCGTTGAAACTAGCCATTAGAAAATATAGCCGTTATTTTGTAATGGCCTTTATAATGGCCTTCCCAAAAAAAAATAATAAAATAAAAAATAACCGTCCCTAATGTAACGGTTCTTGTAACATCGTCTTTTCATGTACTTTGGAATGATTTTTTTCACTGCCTTTGTAACTGCTTCATATCTGAAAAATCATCCGTTATAAAAATCATAACAAATTAGCAACGGCCTACAAATTGTAACGATTTTAGGCAGACAATTTTGTAGTGGGTTTTGTAACGGTTTTAGGCCATTACAAATTAGTCCATTTTCATTATCCTCTCAATGACGACGTCAATAAGTCAATTTCGTTACAAAGCCGTTACAAGGGTCGTGTGTATAGGCCGTTCCAAAAAAGCCATTACAAATTATGCTTTTTTTTATGGTGGTACGTAGTTAAAGCGGATAATATTTCACATAATGTACCACTAATCAAATACAAGCCATATCAATATTGAAAAATTTATAATTGAGTAGGTTAAACCTGCGTTAAAGTGAAAACACATTTTTTTTTATTTTTATACCATTTGGATCCTTTTCCTAGAATTACATATCGATCAAATTTTACCATAACCACGTTTTGACAAAAGCTTCAATATGTAGCTTTTAATACCACCTAATTTATTTTTCATCTAATTATCAGTTATACACATTAAATTTATTACTTGGTGGAATTTTTAACATAAAGATAAGGTTAATTTTGAAATTTAACTAAAATCTATAGTTGTATAATTAATCATGAAATTGTTATTCTAAACGTTATAATCACTTTTAATTTTAAAAATAAAAAAAGGCACCATTAATTTGTCAAGAATCCCACCAAAGAATTCTGCGTGTGGATTTATGTTGAAAGCTTGCAATAATAAAAGATAAATGCCCATTGTTAGAAATTATGGCCCAAATACAAAGGCCCACTCACAACAAGCCCATCGTCACTTGGAGGCCCACACCCGGTACCCGACCCGCTCCACTCAGTCCGACCCGGGTTTGACTATACATATATACTCTCTCACCCTCAAACCCTAATCTAATCTCTCTCTCCTTCTTGCGGTTTCCGCCGCTTCCCTCTTCCCTTCTCTCCCCCCTTCAAACCGATACAGCCGTTGGTCTCTCTCTCTCTTCACCGTTTCCGGCGGTTATCAAGAGCCAACTTAATGGCTCTTGAGAAACCGCCTAACGGACTCCCTCCGGGTGTTTCTTAGCCTATAAGAACGGAGGTCCTTCTCTTCTCTTGCTCTCGGCCGAACTTGAGAAAATCAGTGTTTCCTCCCTCAGTCTCTGTGATATATTTTCTGTGTGAGAACTTGCGTTGTGGTGAGCGATAGTGACTGGTCTTTGTGATCGGGGTGTTGAGGTTGGGTACCGTGAGTAGTGGAGCAACCGTGAGGGTTGTGGCTTGTGTGGTGGGTACGGTATCTGTGACCGTGTCCCTCGGAAATTGGATCTGGCTCTTTCCCCTGAGCCACATTCAAACAGCATTGTTTCTTTGTTCGGGTTCTCTATTTTTTTGTAACATTCATTCCTGTAAATATTTAGTGCTTTCGGCCTGTAATTTTTGAGGAGTTTCGTACTCCATCTCGTGTAATAGTTGATAGGATATATTTGAAGGAAATACCACTGGAGGGTTATACCCTACATCCATGATTAATATCAGTCACAAAAATTTAAGTGATAACTAATATAAACACTTTAACCTAATTTATGACTCTTTTGACCTTTTGACGATAAAGGCTAATAGTCTATCCTAATGCTCCAAGTGTAATATAAATAAATATTTTTTAATAAACCTAAACTCTTATAAGCATTTTAGCTGAGCATTAGCTATGTGATTCAAAATGAATGAATATATATAGATAAAATTGTTCGTAAAAAGTTATGTAGGAATAAAATTATCCAAAATTAGGTCAAAGTATTAAAATTAAGTAATTTTAAAAGTTACGGAACTAAAACTAATAAATTTAAAAATTAAAATTAATAACAGATAAATTTAAAAGATTAAATAAATAATTTTTTTTTTAATAATAAATGGATAGAATGAAGTATCTGATGTTAATAATGAGACCCCTTTCAATTATATATACGAAGACCTTTCACTTTCCACACAGCTACAATTGGCAGGAACTCAACAGCTTACAAGGACGAGCTCTTGGACCCCTACATTCTGATTACATTTCTCTCTTGTAATTATCCCCCCCTTCCCCCCTCCCCCACCCCAACCCCACCAATCAACTACATATATATATATATATATATATACACTTAAATATATTTTTCGTTTCGTAGCTTAAATTGTTTGGCATTTTCTTTTAACTTTTTGAGATAGCATTTTGATCCTATTATTTTTTAACTTTCCTGATTTAAGTCCTGTTTTTCGCTGGAGTTCACTCTTCTCACCTTTTATAATTAGGGTTATATATTGTTCCTTTTGTCAGCATTTTCGTCCTTAGCTCTTCATGCTAGCATTTTGGTCCTGCAATTTTTAATTTTATGATTTTAGTCATTTTTTCACCGGAGTTCACTCTCACTATAAAAAAAAAAAATAGTTCAATTGTTGCAAAAAGAACTGATGCTAAAATTAGCGTTGAACTAGTTAGCAAGTAAATTTCTCGTTGTTATTATGCATTAAACAATTTGTTGCTAAACTCGTTAGTAAGTATTTTTGTTGCTAAATCTATTAGCAAGTACATTTCATGTATTAAATAAGGTAAATTACAACAACCTCCCCTGAGGTTTGGCATAATTATGAATACCCCTCTTTGTTTAAAAAATTACAAATACCCCCCTAATATTTGATGAAATTATGTAATTCTTAGATAGAGGTATGAAATTGTCAACTCTGCTCTTACTGTAATTTTTTTAAAATAAAAGTTTGTAAAAAAAAATCAAACGGGCTTGACGGAAAATTTTTTAAAATTATATAAAAATTATTCACTTACTCCATAAAATTATCAACTTTTTTTAAAAATAAATAAAATTATAATTCTTAATCCACAAGGGTATTTTAATCAGTTCACCACAAAAAATGAATGAAAATTTAACAGATTGGGCTAATTGTTAAATGGCCGTTAAAATCAGGATGGCATTGATAATTCTTCAAACAACGATGGGGTATTCATAATTATGACAAACCTCAGGGTAGATCATTGTAATTTATCCTATTAAATAATGTAGATTGGCAACCAGAATTTTACATATTAATTAACTCAATCCTAATATTTTTCGTAGTTATTGAACCATTTTTTTGAAGTGTCTTCTCATAGGAGAAAATAAATTCCGACAAAAAAAAAAAGACTAAAATTGTCAAAATTAAAAAAAAAAATATAAGACAAAAATACTACTATAAAAAAATAAAAAACAAAAAAGTCGAATAAGGGACCAAAAACGCATTTAATCCAACTATATCATCTATATATTCTCCTACCTGTGTTTTCTATAAAGTAATCTTAAGTTTCCTTCTCTCTTTTGTCTCTCTGAATTATTATATATACCTGATATTAAAACAAATAACAATAATAATAATAGAAACAACATGCGGCCATGGCTATACCTTCTCCCATCTCAACAACATTAATTTCTCCTAAATCCATTCCATTAATTCTTGCCCTTTTCGTCCTTATTTTCTCTCCTTCATCGTATTCCTCAAAACACAAACATTCTTCGAACACTTTCAGGGTATCTATACATATACAAATTTATATATATATATAGTCTTGATCTTCTTGTTTCACTGTGTGTGAAAAATATGGTTAATTTGTGGCTGATGATGCTTTTTTGTACAATTTGCAGGGTTTTGAGGTGGAGAAAAAAGCAAGACTGGGTTCGACGCCGCCGAGCTGTCACAACAAGTGCAACCAGTGCCACCCATGCACGCCGGTGCAGGTGCCAACTCTGCCGCAAGGCCACCGGAGTTCAGCCCGAGAAAACCCTTCGAACTACCACTCATCATCAGCTGGGGAGATGTACTCCAATTACAAGCCACTTGGGTGGAAGTGCAGATGTGGTGGTCGATTTTACAACCCTAATTAATTCGGTTTTATTTTCAAAACCTTAATTATCTTATTTTCGGAAAAACTCTGTATTATTGTCAAGCGTTGCAGATGATGCCATGGAAATAGCCAAGAATTCTTGTTCAAATCAGGTGAGATACATAATCAATTATTGTATATATAGAGAGAGAAAATCGTAATTTTTAGTCCTCACATGACTTTTCTATCTAATAATTAACAGGTTTAATTCAATTTACCTTTTTGTGATATTGTAAATGAGCAAATTGCCCCTTATAAAAAATAAATAGCAATTTACCTTCTGTGTTTTTCAAAATGAAGTAATTTACCTCTATTAAAAATAGAGGTAAATTACTTCATTTTGAAAAATATAGGAGAGTAAATTGCTACACTTTTAAAAACATATGCAGATACATTCCTTTTTTTTTTTTTTGTAAGAAGATAATTTGCTCATTTACAATATCACAAGGTAGTTTAATTATCAGAGAAGTCAGTTGGTCCAGCCCATATTTGAACTAACGGCACTGTGATTTCTCCGCTAATTATTAGATGGAAAGGTCATTTGAGAGCTAAAAATAAAAAATTTATAACTTATAGAATACAAAATGAAAAAAATCATAACAGACTAAATTTAAAAAAAAGATAATATATGAGACCAAAATTAATACAACTTTTCCTATATTTTTATATTGTGGATCAATCACATCATAAATAATTTGGTGGAATGTTTTAAATAAGATCTAAATTAGTATTTTTGCAGAGCGATCTTTTGGATCCATCGAAATCTATGACATAAATAAAAATTCCTCATATAATTAATTAATACTAAATAATATAATTCGTTACTCCATAATTTATCGAGTTTTTTCAAATGTAGTCCGTACTAGAATTTTCCACTGAACTAAATAATATAAAACGTATTAGTTACGTTGGACCTTAAATATTCAACGTCACTAAAACAAAAATAATTTTTTGTCTATATTTTAATTGATATGTATTCAAAGTTATGATAAATAATTATTATTAATTATAATTAAATAAAATTAATACAAAAATCTAATTCATTCATTGAAAAAAATAACATTCGACATGACTCTTAGTCATGATAGAGCTATGACAATTTTTTAGCCACACAAGTTAAAATAACAATAAAAAAATATTATGAAACCGTCGTTAATGACTATTGACTATAATTATTTATTTTTAATTGTGATAATTAAGTACAATTGAATATTGTATTTGTTATCGTGCGTGGGTAGGTAATTAATTCATGATGAAGTGGGATTTGTATAATTTTCATGTATTAATTAGTTATAAATAGTGTAATAATTCTTTTTTTTATTTTTTTGCCCCCATTTTGGTGATGTTGAGAATAGGGTTGGTCAGATTGAGACGAGACACATTTAATGTGAGGATGTGTGGAAATCAAAACCCCTACGTAGACTGTAAGGAAGTTTATCATTACTGATGAATTCTTCAGACTGATTTCAGCTGGTTGTTGTTTGCATTTATTGCCATAACTTTTATTTCTTTCCTTGTGATTTAGAAAATTACATCTAGTATTTCTAGTATTTTTTTTTATTAGACGAAATTTATAAAATTTATTTATATTAACAAAAAAATCAATAACATCTTATATTTATCCCGAATTGACTGGTTAATGACTTATTACAAGTCACTCAAATCTTTTTCTAACTAAATTATCCTTGTACATATCACACGCAAATGTATGTGAGGAGGCATATCTTCGCCCTTATAAAGGTAGTTTGATAAAAAAAAAATTAGTTGACATGCAATAAGTCATTGATAAGTCAATCGGAGGTAAATATAAATTTTTATTTAATTTATTTTGTTAATATAAATAAGTTTGATGAATTTTGACTAATTGAGAAATCTATTTGTTAGACAAAAATAAATATTAGGATACTAAATTTTAAAAAAAAACAATATAATTATTTGAAGGGGGAAGCGGGATAATTTTTAGTCTATTTTAGAGAATATATTTCCTATTGGATCCTTTATTTTTGTTAACTTTTTAATTAAATGGGTGTAATAGTTGACAGGAAAATATCAATATTATGAACAGAAGGAACCTGTTCAGAAAACATAACAGCAAGGGGTGGTGGCGCAGTTGGCTAGCGCGTAGGTCTCATAGCTTCTGAGTAATCCTGAGGTCGAGAGTTCGAGCCTCTCTCACCCCACTATCATTTTACACAATAATTAGCATATCATCTATTTTGCTCCAACATTTTTTATATGTATTTCTGAAAAACACGTGACGGCTAAAATAGATGTATAACACTAATAAAGTAGGGACTTTGCTCCGGTTTTGCTCAATTAATTACCAGTGTTTATGCCCTGTCTCAGTTAATTCCGGATAATCGGCCATAAAATTACGATCGTTGGTCATGACTTTTATGAGTGTGGCTAATATATTTGTAATGGTGAAAAGTTATAGCAAAAATATTTGACATGGCTCATAGTCATGGCAAAAATAATTTTCATAGTAAATAAGTTGAGTTTTTACATTAATTTTTATTTTAACCGTGATTGAGTAAAAATTATTTACAACGGCTTTAATCCACATGAATAGTAATTTCTTTTTTTATTGCATAATGAGACTGCATGTCTGAAGTTAATGCTAAGAAACCTGTTGTAATTCTTTGCTTATTCAAATCAGAAACATACTGAAATAAGGCTGTGAGACAAGCTGAAAACATAACACCGAATCATGTATTGACCAAACTGTTCTAACTACTGCAATAGAAATGCATAATACTGAACAGAGTTAAAATAAATTAATCAAACTAATCACAAGGCCAACATTGAAATAAGGCTGTATATATTTATACATTTTTTTATGTGGGAGATATTTTTAATATACCATAGGAGACCTTTATCTTATAGTATCAAAGTCCGGAGGCTCTTGGAGACTTCGTAGAAGATAGAACACTTTAGGCTTAGATCCTGAATACATCGATAATCAGCTCAAACAATGAAGTATCTTTAAAACCTTCGTACACAATGTAAAGGACATCAGTCCTACACAGTTGGTGATGCAGTCACTTTTAATAGTATGGCAAGCATTGTCTCCTAGGACTACTTCCTGTCGCTATCTTGAGGATATGTACAGCCCACTGCCCACCATAGGATTATACTCTTGTCTAGGGTGCACACAAAATAGTACAATACAACCGACATCTATATATTGGCTCTCTCGTATCAATTACAACTTTGTGCTACTCCAACTCTTAAGCTCTTTAATGAGAGATATTGAATCCTCACTGACTCGAGCATCAGAAAGCCACTGCTTGAATCCCTTCCGGCATGGCTCTAACACTGTGTTCTTTGGCAGGATTATCACTGCACCAGAAAGGATATTTGGAGCATTTAAAAGTGGTGAAGACCTTAAACACTCACTACACATCATCCAGATACCTTATGGTATTTTTCGAGTACAACCAATTACAAAAGATTCATAGCCTTAATCAAAGAAATGAGAAGAAATTATATGTCATTGCTCAATATGACCGTTAGGAAATAGCAATATTGAGCATGAAAGTAACACAAAAAATAAAACAAAAAAATTCCCCAGAAGAAAGGAAAAGTAGCAAGCTCGACCTTTCTTTGATCTTTGTTGCAGCTTCTCGTGAATGGAGGAAATGAAAAATAGGTGAGGGAATATTGGACGGCGGGGAGGACAAGTTGATAATCTCTTTAAAATAATCTAAACAAGATATAAATTCACCGTCTTGTTCAAATGAGCTGACTAACCTCAATTAATAAACTCAAATCTACCAATAATTTATTAATTGAGGGCCAACAATGTTGGACCTAGGCCGCAACCCCGGGTTTCAAGTATCAGCAATTAAGATTTAATTATTTTTTATTATTAAAAAATAGAAAATAATAAAAATATACATTTAAAAGAATATAACAAGTCTTTGAACTTTCACAGGTTTTTTTAAAAAATTTTTATTGAATTCGCAAATCGCAACCGTGACTTAGATATTTAAAATATATATATTATGATCGTCAGTCTTCATTAAGATAAAAAAAAAATTTAATAAAAATCTTGAAGTCACAGTCACCATCCGCAAAATGGAGTCGCGGAAAGGGTCCGTGACTCCTTAGGAAAAATCTTTTAAAAAAATGTGAAGTTGCGGACACATATAATTTTTTGTTATATTTTTATTATTATTATTTATAATAAAATAATAATAATATAATTGAAGAGGCAGGAACACAGAGGGGTGGTGGCGCAGTTGGCTAGCGCGTAGGTCTCATAGCTTCTGAGTGATCCTGAGGTCGAGAGTTCGAGCCTCTCTCACCCCACAATCCGTTTTAGCCCTTTAGAATTGCATATCATTTGGTAGATACACAATAAATATAATATAATCAACAACTCACGTATGCTTTTTAAAAGAAATTAAAAAATATATACATTTAATCAAAAGTTCAATAGGTTTAGAAAAAAAATAAATTAATTAATTAATTTTGTCATATTTTTTTAAAAATATATATTCAAAAAATTGATATATAATTACTTATTTTTATCTAAAAATAAATAGTTAATCACTTGATTTTATAATCAAATTAATGAAAACTTTTTATGAATTTGTTTTGTGTAGTTATTGTATTATTCATTACTTAAGTTTAAACTTATAAAATATAATAAAAATTCAACTATTTAATTCACTTCACTGATTATACTTTATTATAATTAAAAGATATTTTTTTAATTAAAACAATTTTAATTAAATTTAAAATGCAAAATTTTTAAAAAATAAAATAAATTCTATATATATAATATAAGAATAATATTATTTAAAAAATTAATTGTAGGGAATAAGTGTTGCATTTATTAATTTAAAATAATAAATATTACATGACAAATAATTAAAGGGGCAAAGTGTATTCTACCTTAATTTTTATAGAGTTTACATCTCTAAAGCCTCGTGGTACAAAACAAAGCAGCTAGATTTCATATAAATTATTCCCACTAAATTTTAAAAAATAGATAAATCATGTAAATTTTACATTCGAATCATTCATTCTGAATTTTGATGGTATCACCATTATATAAAAGTAAATATATATTTTCATATTTTATGTATAAAAATTTAAATATGGGCTCCAAGTGATGAATTGGAAGGAAGGAGGATCGTTTTGGGAGAGAACGGAAGAGGGTTAATTAATTTTTTATTATTAAAAAATAAATAAATTATATTAATATATATTTTATAAATATAATAATAATAATAATATAACGAGTCGTGATTAGATTTAAAAAATATTTTTTTTTTAAAAAAGCCCAAGTCTCGATTCAAAATGATGAAGACATTTATTACATTTTCCCATCTTTATTTTTAGCTAAAACCATGAAGTGGACTGTGTTCCATATTTATTGTTTTTCTTGTAATAGTTAGACAAATTTTTGTAACATCACAAACGGATAAAAGTCAATAATTATGAGTGAGAGTGAAGATAAATATACTATCTCAATGTTTTTCTATATTAAATTTTACGTGTTAAATCATATTGTATCTTCCTATTTCATTTAGGCCCAATTCGGTAAGATAATTACACAATTGATTTTGAAATAATTAATAATAAAAAAGATCACGAATTTTGGGTTCATATTTTTTATAATTGATTAGGTAAAGACATATTGTAGTTAAATTTTAAATTAACATCTTTATTAAAATGGATTAAATACACTTTGTACTCCTAGATTATATATCTTTACATTCCTAAAATATGAACGATAACAAAAATACTCTTGACAAAATAATCTGGCATTGATAATGCCCTACTCATTTACCCTTATTCACTGCCATTGAGCCCAAAAATAAAGCAACCTACTACTTTTGGAGATCGAATCACATAAATAATGATACGAGTAAAATCCTTTTCCAAAAAATAATTGTACTCTTATGCCCATGCAAAGGTGTACTACTTTCTTTTCTTTTTTCTTTTCTTGGATGGGAAAAAATTGGTAGCATATAGTATAGGACAGTGTGGTTCAACGAACCACATTGGACTAATCGACGCCACGCTCCACTGCACACACTCGAAATGTCCCAACTGCGCGACGTTTATCTCATCTTCTACAATCTCTTTCAGGCCCTGGGATGGTAAAGAATTTCTCAATTTCACGCACACAGACGCAGCGAGCAGAGCAGAGTGAGTGACGCTAACCATCTTTCTGTATTTCCAGGGCGTTATCTCTGTTCAGAATTCTGAGCAACTTCGTCTCCACAAGATCAGTTCATGGCGCTTATTCTTCTGCCGGCGAGTTAATTTGTGAGTGCCCAGAAAGTAATTGAAAGGGATGAGAGTTCTTACGTGTTTGTTTGCAGAAATTGGAGTGTTTATACATGCTTGTTTTTTCTTGATTGGTGTTTGTTAGGCCTGCTGCAAACTCTTGCATTCTTGGAGGTTATTCATGGGGCAATTGGTAAATTTCAGATGAAATTATTTTGGCGTTTTGAATGAAGACATGGCGTTTGTTGATTTAATTTCGGGTATTGATTTTTCAAGGAATTGTTCCTAGTGGCGCTCTGCTTCCTCTGATGCAGTGGGGTGGAAGGACTCACTTTTTGCTTGCTATTGTTCGTCGAATTCATGAGGTTTGTGCTGGTGGATCCTGTAATTTGATTTCCCATTAAGAGTTTTCGTATAGAATGTTCATTATCTATGCAAAATGTGTGAATGATGAAAGAATTTGCGCATCTGTATTAATTGGTGCAGTCTGTATTTCAAGGAAAAGAATGGGAGTTTATTTCTATTTCTTGATGTAGGTTCAGGAATTACCGTCAGTCTTCATAACTTTTGTCGCCTGGAGCTTGTCCGAGGTGAGTTGGGATAGTTACTTTGTTTCTTCTAATGTTTCCTGATGTTTTTAGTACATTGAGAATGAAATAAATAGGAAATCCTAATCATTTGAGCCAGAGATGAGGCGCTGTATGTATGTTTGTGTGTATCAAAAGATTGCTTTCGAGTTCGAGTGTGGACAGGGAGGGTGGTAAATAAGCCTTTGTCAGGAATCTTGATTTACGATATGATATAACTTAAAAAGGTGAGACCAATGCTTCATGATGACTAATTTATACTGAATCATGTGACTGCTGGATGCCCGGAAGTTTATCCAAGAAGTCTTTCAATTCCAACCACTAAAATCTTTTAGAATTTCCCTATCTTATTGATTGTCTATTTGTTCGCTCTTCCTCACATATTTTACCATTTAAAGCTTTCTCCATGTACCACTATCTACAAGTCTATTGTTGAAGAATGATCCATAAGGTCGGTGATGAATTTCTTCCAGAAGTCAACTTAACATGTTCATAAACACTATAGTTTTAAAGGGATGGAGAAAAAATGTCTTGATTCTTTAGCTTCTCGTTTCAATGACCATGCAAAATTGAGGCTTTACGTCTGACGAGCCTGATTCTTGACGTTCTGAGATTTTTCTTGTTAGTTATGCCCAGTGCGTTGGCTTACTGATCCTAATCTCGCAGTCTGCTGTCTCTGAACTTCAAGTGGTATTCTGGGAGTTCTGAGCCTTTATATGTTTGCCTTTCTCTTATCTGCATTTACTTGTTTTGATTTTCCTGATCTGTCCATTATCTTTCTCGACCATCCTTTACGCCACATTATGACTTTTCATATAATGTGTCCCGGAGTAGATAATCAGGTATTCACATTATGCGTTGAATTGCCTGGGATGTTCTCCAAATTGGATGACTTTTATCAGGTACAATTTCTGATTGATCATGGAGTCTAGTTACTAATATACATGGTTGGCAAAAGATGCTCTTGTCAATATCTGATTAATTACAGTTGCATTATCATTTTGTTTTTGTTAGGTACAATGCTTTCATTGTGTTGTACCCTATTGGACTTTTTCCTGGAGAAAGTAAGCCTTTTTAACAACTCATGACTCATATTAAATGGTCCTTTTTCCAAACTATCTGAACTAAAATGGTTATCCATCTACACTATTACAATGTAGTGTGGCTCATGTACCAAGCGCTCCCGTTTATAAAGAAGGAAAACCTCTACGCGGATACCCTCCCTTTCAGCTATGACAAGTTCGTAAAGGTATGTATTCAATGTCCTCAATTGTGAGACCTACCAACTCCTGAAGTACTACTAAGAGGGTGTTTGGTGAAGCTATTTTAAGAGATCACAAGATGTTTTTGGAGCTTATAACATCTTCCTGAAGTGTTTCAATAAAATAAAATGATGGCGTTTATAAGATGTTAGTAATGACAAATTTGTAATTTGTTTGAAAAAACTTATTAAGATCTTAAAAATAAGTTGGGAGCTTCTGACTTTTTTTTAGAACTTATAAGCTCACAACATCTTATTTTATCTTATTTTTGGAGGTTGAAATCCTTTTTTTTTAAAAAAAAAAAAAAAGAAAAAATTACCAAATATTTTGTGACAAACTTTTTGGAAAGCCTTATAAGCTCACCCCAACACCCTCTGAATCCTATTGAAAATTTTATGTTACAACACCTTTTGTCCCATGGAAAGCAATTTATTCCGGTGGTAGATTTGCATCTTGTTTAAGCATCTTTTTCTTTCATTTAATTCTATAGAATTGATCATTTCGACTTTCTGTTGCAGGCTTTGCTTTTCAGCTATCCATTTTTGTGGATGAAACTCTACCTTCATTTGTTCAAGCAACGGCGGTCGAAGCTGGGTAAACAACAAAAGAAGAAGCCAAACTGAGGATTGAAGTTCATTCTGATATCATAAAAATGTACGGTAAGCCCGAAATTCAGTGTACCAATAGGTATTTAAAAATGCGAAAAGGATAATGTTTTTCCTTAAAGGATAATGTCTGTTTCTTGTGTTCATATAGCGGACGAAGGTGTAATTAATCATAATTCTTTTAAACACATTTACTTACCAGCAACAGCCAACAGACCGCCACCCCAGGAAACCAAATTTGGTTGCTGATGCTGAATTCACTGTTCTCTTCTTCTTACCTCTTCGAGATACATCGTACCCCTTGAATTACTTTTTATAGTCAGTATGTATCCCATGTGATATAACTCTTGAATAATTATTACTGCCACAAAAATAGCTCGGAGAATCTTTTGTCTTTTTCTTTTTTCGCCAATTTTCTAGGATACACATTACATGGGGGTTGGTTGACACTATTCTTATGACAAAACTTGTGCCAACAAAAATGCTTAGGACTAAAAGCGAACCAACATGAAATATTTAAGAAATTTAAAATTTGAGGACAATATACCAATAATACATACGTAATTCTAAATTTTTTATTTAAATTTAATATATTATATTTTTTTATTCGATATATCAAAATAGGCATTGGGTCAAAGCCTTCGTCCCAAAATCCTGTCAATACCAATCCATGCCTAAGATCACATAAGAAAAAAAGATTATTAATCATAGGCCAATAGCCCTTTATTTCGGGCCAAGCCCGATTAGCAACATGGCTTGACAGGGCTTGGAACCGCTACCTTTACACGTACGAAATACAGAACTAACTTTATAAATAATTAAGCAGCATTTGATATCCATAATCCGTTGTAGTCTAGATGGTTAGGATACTCGGCTCTCACCCGAGAGACCCGGGTTCGAGTCCCGGCAACGGAATTTTGACTTTTTATTTATCTGCTATTCATACATATTTCCTTTGTCATATTGTCAGCAACTCAAAGGCATTAATGACGAGTAAATTACCATGCATAGGGGAATTAATTCATATATTTTTAATACTTGGTACAATTTTTTTCCGGATTTGTAGACCTTAAATTTCCAATTTCTATCTAATTTTGGACATAGATAAAATTATATATGTAAGAATCAGGGTAAATTACATTTTTGGTCCCATAAGTGGACTCGATTCCAATTTTAGTCCCATACTAAGGGCAATTCGCACATTTGGTCCCGTAAGTGGATTTTTTTTTCAATTTCAGTCCCGATTGGGGATTTCCGTTAAAACTTAACGGCAGCTGCTGAAATCCGTTAGGTGCTGTTAAATATGAAGGGAAAGCATGTAGAATTGGAGGGAAAGCATGGAGAATTGGAGAAAAAATCAACAACTTGGTGGAAATTACACTATACCCTCTTCCTTCTAAAACAACACCATAAGTCAAGATACAACCAAAAAATAAACTAAAACAGTTTGTCTTCGTTGTATCTGTGCAATTTTGTCCTCAATTCTATTCAGTTTTCGAAGCAATCCGGGTATGATAACCTTTGTCCTTGCACACATCGGCAGATCTTCCCAATGAAAAAAACTACATCCGCTTCTTTTTTTTGTATACCCAAAAAACCTCCTACCTGAGTTGTCGTCGGTCCATGAGGTTTTCAAAATCACAAGCCTTCCACAATGACAAAAATTTTCTCTATTACCAGCCATATTTTGTGAGATTTTTTTCTACTAAATGCAAGAGAGAAATGAAGAAATGGGATTTAAATAGAAGGAAGAGGGTATAGTGTAATTTCCACCAAGTTGTTGATTTTTCCTCCAATTCTCCATGCTTTCCCTCCATATTTAACAGCACCTAACGGATTTCAGCAGCTGCCGTTAAGTTTTAATGGAAATCCCCAACCGGGACTGAAATTGGAAAAAAAATCCACTTACGGGACCAAATGTGCGAATTGCCCTTAGTATGGGACTAAAATTGGAATCGAGTCCACTTATGGGACCAAAAATGTAATTTACCCTAAGAATCACTTGGTTAAAATAAAATATGTTGTCACTAGAAATTATATATCTTATCACGACTCACTAGAAATATATATTAAGTGAATAATTTATACCTTGTCACTATATAAATATTAGGGATAAGAGTTATATATAAAGTTACACATTTCTTGTATAATGACAACAAATTGTTTATGGGTTTAATGTAATTTACCCCCATGAATGCGGGATTTGTAACGGCTTTTTTGAAATAATTTTTGTAGCAATTTTGAAAAGAAAAACAATTACTGATGTCACAACTTTTGTCAAAAGAATTTGGAACGGCTTTTCTTTTCGTGAAAGCTCGCCGTTTCAAAATCTGTTTCAAATGCAGTTTCAAATATATAATTCGCCATGGCCGTTACAAATACCGGTATAAATTTTTTACCACTACAAATTTACTATGATTTTGGAACGGCCATGTTGGTGTTTGTAATGGCCACTGAAAAAAAAAAAAAAAAAAGAAGAGCATTCGTTCCAAAAATTGAATATAAAGCCATTACAAAATAAAGTACAATTGAATTGTCTGCAAGCTGTTTCAATAGCCGTTCCAATTATTGAAATACTTAAGTTTATAATATTTTATGAATAACTTATTGATTTTTAAAGAAATATAAAAATTAATATTGGGAACGACCAAAAATTAAAAAAAATATGTTACGAAAAAGTTTCAAATTTACAATATTTGGCAGATCTATTTTGGTGCCTACTCAAAGTGTGGAGGGAAATTGAAATATTGGAACGACCATTATATAAAGTCGTTCTAAAAATCGGTACAATTTATTGGTTTGGTTGAAATTCTAATTTTTTGGGGGCGGGAAATCCAATTTTCGAATGGCCGTTCAAAGATTAGTGTAAAAAGTCGTTACAATTTGTTAATATAAAAAATCGTGTAAAAAGTCGTTATAATATGTTTTTAAATTTCAAAATTTATGTTTCCAAATACAATATCTTAAAATTTATGTACATGAATTCATGCCAAATTTAAATACATATAAGATTTATTGAACATTGACTCGTTTATTTATTCATCTATTATTTTCATTTAATTAAACAAGGGGGTAAAAATCTAAGGTGATTGTTCGTTTTTTATTTACCAGATTTTCAAATGAAAATTAAATGAATATGGACAGATGGCTTTAATCCACTCAATAATGTCTATATTTACTGCACACAGAATATTCCCCCTTGTGTGCATTAAATATAGGGCAAATTATAGTTATTTTTATTGAAGTTTGGTATAATTAAAAATATTTTTTATTATTTAAAAAATTATAAATACTTTTAAATTTTAATTTTGTATAATTTTTGTGTGAAATAAGAATATATTTGAATTAATTATTGATATTGTATTTTATATTGAATTATGATGCTAAATCAATATATTTTTAATCATAATACATAAAAACTAATATATTTCACCTTTAATTACTGTTTGAAAAACTGAAAATAAACATAGAAACAAACTAATAAGTTGTAAAAATTGATAGGAAATTGATTATAACTTTTTTTTTTGGCTTGAATTAATTTAATTTAGAGATAATTACACTCTTTTTTCTCGAAGTTTGTCGTAATTACATGCAGAGTCGCTGTGGTTTGAAAAATTACATCTAGCACCCCTAAAGTTTGCTTTCGTCTAACAAATAAGTCTCTCCATTAGTCAAAATTAACTGAATTTGCTGATATTAACAAAAAAACAGAATGAAAATCAATATTACCTTTGATTGACTTATTACTCACTTATAGCAGGTTGAATATTTTTTTTTTTTTCTGACTAAACTACTTTTATAATGGTGAAGATATACATCCTCGCATGCATTAACACTTGAAGACGTATGAGGGTAATTTGATCATAAAAAGATTTATTTGATTTGTAATAAATCAGTAATAAGTCAACCAAGGGCAAATATAATTTTTTTTTTCAATTTTTTTTTTGATAATATAAGTAAGTTTAGTAAATTTTGACTATTGGAGGGACTTATTTATTAGACAGATGCAAACCTGAGGAGTGCTAAATGTAATTCCCCAAATTACAGAGAATCTACGTGTAATTATACCAAACCTTAAGGGACGAAAGTGTAATTATCCCTTTAATTTAAAATTGTTGAAAAGCACGAGTGATAAGTTTAAAACAAATGTTTCAACTTATTTTTAATAATTAATAAATTATTATTAAGTTGTTACACATATTCTTTGAGATAATTACATTCTCATCCCCTAAAATTTGGTGTAATTATATATGCATCCGTGGCTTGAAAAATTACATTTAAAACCCTCGAAGTTCACTACTATCTAACAAATAAAATTTCTCCATTAATTAAAATTCACCGAATTTGCTGATATTAACTAAAAGGTCAGAAAAAATCTATATTTATCCCTGATTGACTTATTACCGACTTATAGCAGGTTAAATAAATCTTTTTATGATCAAATTACCTCATACATTTTCACGTGTTAATGCATGTGAAGAAATTTATCTTCACCATTATAAGGGTAGTTTAGGTCGAAAAAAATTGTTTGACCTGTAATAAGTCAATTAAGAATAAATTTCAAATTTTATTTATTTTTTGTAATTAATATCAATAAATTTAATGAATTTAATTAATAAAAAAATTATTTGCTAGACGGAAGCAAATGATAGATGTGCTAGACACAACTCCTCAAATTAATGATGATTTACATGTAACTATTTATATATTTATTTTTTTGGGTCGCATTGTATTGTAAAACGGAAAAGAGCAAAAGGAAAATCAGCAAAATGAGTCTTTCGTCTCCGTTTCCTTCTTTCGTGTTGCTTTTAGGCGTTTTGCTCCTGAAAATAGGCACCAACTTGCCAATAACATGGCCCACTTCCACCAACAATTTCTTCATTCTCTCTGCGAGAGAGAGAGAGAGAGAGAGAGAGAGAGAGAGAGAGAGAGAGAGAGAGAGAGAGAGAGAGAGAGAGAGAGAGTGAGTGAGAATGAGAATGACAGTGACAGAGAGAGAGAGAGAGAGAGAGAGAGAGAGAGAGAGATTGCTTGCTGTGTCACAAACTACACGCACTACGCAGCCAAACTACACGCAGCAAGGCATTAGCAAACAGAGGTTTTTTTTTGAGAAGCTTATCTCTCTTTTTCTTCTTTTTGCTTTGGATTTGCGCCAAAGTGCATAACGCTTGTTGGCTTCACCTCTCCTGCAGAATATAGCTGGCCCCTTTTCTGATCCTTCGCTCTGGTGCTTCTTCTCACTTCGTGTTTTGGTATTTTCTTGAAAAGTTTCACTCATAATGCTCACGCATGCATATAGAAACTGTGCTCGAGGGGATTTCTGTCGTTTTAGTGAAGGTAGGTGTTTTGTGTTGTGTTCTTGAATTTTATTAGGTGGGAATTTGGTGTTGATTTTGTTCTTTAATGCTTGTAGTAAAGATTGGAGCTTTATGTGAGAAAGAGTTCATTTTGGAGATATTTGCCATTACTTGAGTGTAACATAAACCTAAAGTTGAGTTTTTTTCTCGGATTTAATTAAGTGCAGGGATAACAATTTGGAAATTGAATCGGCGATTTATGACTTTGACTGAAATCTGTTAAATGGATAATTTGTTGAAGTGGCGTGATACTTTGTTAATCTCGTTTCTAACTTTTTACTTTATCTGCAATCCTTGAAATTGTTTCTTATGATAACTACTTAATGGATTCTTGGAGGGTTCGGAAATTTATCTTATGTTGGAAAGACGAGTGTTCATCATTTGTAAAATGATTTAGATGAATCTGGTATTTTCCCCTTAAATTGGCACTTTGTAAAGATGAATGATTGGGTAAAGATAATTTGTGTCAGAAATTAATTTTCCAGTAGCAATGGAAATGATTTTTATGCTAAGGCCATTGTCAGTTGGCGTTGCTGTGAATGTTTCGACAGGGAGAAATTATCATAATTAAGTTTGTGGAATGTTTTTTACAGATTTCTCACTCACTGGTTGCTCATGCACATAAGGTCTGCAATGCATTTTACCTCAGGGAAAACTCAGAAGTGGGTTCTAAGTTGCTATGCATAAGTTGATTTGTTATTATTGAAGATGGACCTGGTCATTGGAGTCTTAGCATTGGCATATTTATCTTCTTTCGTGGCCCCTGATGCACAAGGTATTGTTCCTAAGTCATTTGTTAAGTCATCTCACTAGTGTTTTATGAACAGTTATCTCGTGAATTTCTAGAATATCTCTATTGTCTCCTAGGAGCAAGTACAACCCATTAGCTTGTAGGCATATGCATACAAATTTAGGCATATGTAGCTTTTGGTTTTTGTCGTATCCAAGTATGGGCTTTGCTTCTTTTGCCAATTGTTCCCCGAATATATAAATTCCGAACTAACTCTTCAAATTGATGCAAAACCTTAGACAAATTATTCTTGAGTTTGACATGGTTTACTAAGTTTCTGCACAGGATATTTATGAGCATGACAAGCTTATTGCTGTATGATGAGTTCATCAATATATGTTACGATTATTTTAGGAACTTACTGACTCATGGAGCCTTTTTCAGGAGATGCATTGTATGCTTTTAAAACTTCACTTAATGCTTCAAGCAGTCAGCTCAGAGATTGGAATCCAGATCATGTTAATCCTTGCACTTGGTCCAAAATTGCGTGCGACGGTGAGAAGCATGTAACATCAGTGTAAGAAAGTTTAGATCATGTAGTTCCCCTCTCAAATTTCTGCCTACTTCAATATTGTTTCTGTGAATGCGATTGCTTGCCAGGTGTTGAATGATTTTCTCCCGCATTACATCTGAATTTAGATCTGTTTGTGAATTTCATATATATAAAATAATGTCTGATGATTGCATACTATCAGGATATTGCCTAATATGGGATTTTCTGGAACCCTGTCACCAAGAATAGGGATCTTGAAGATGCTGACCACACTGTACGTTGCGAACTTTCAGTTTTACAATGGTTTGACTTATGCTGATTTTAATTTGGTTATCTCAATTTCCATGTTCTGAAAATCTATTTAACTATTTATTATCTGTTTTATCCTTTATATGAATATTAATTGAGTTTCGTCACATACCATTTTTTCTCCTTATTATGAAAATTTGGCTTTTCGTGATTGTGTGCCCCCTTTTCCATCTAGTTTAGAAGCTGACCATGTGAATTAATGATAAATTGCTTCAGATGCACTAAACTTTGTCGTCGGAATGCTTATGAATATTAGTAACAGAAACTTTTCTTTGGAAGGAATAACTTTGAGCTGCCTATTTTCTTAACGAGAAGACATGGCAAAATTACTATCAGTTTGCCAGTTGGAATATTAGAGGAGACGAGATGTAACCTATTGCAATCTATTTGCTTTTTTTTGTTATGACTGGCCTGCTGAAGACCGAATTTTTTGCAATTTTGACTCTCAAGAGTTCATATATATCTACTGATTCTTGAGAGTGATGATTTAGAAGCTCTTCCTTTGTTTTCTGTGAATCACCATTCTGAAATCCGTTATTAATTGTTTATATTCTAGTCGGTATGTGGTGGGTGCTTTACTCCAAAGTACTTCTGTTTGTATTATATTATGGCATATGAGTGCACTAACAAAATAGCATTTAACCTGTGGGCCATGTGAACATTGTTCATCTAATTTTTCGATTGTTATTTCCATAAGAAATATTTTGTCTTTAGTTGTTCAACGAGAAGCTTTTAAGTTGTTAATATCATTTTGCACTTTAGCTCCTATTTTCCAGCCTAATTGACGTGGATCTTCATAACTTTCATTCAGTGATTTGCAAGGAAATGGCATAATTGGTAACATACCTGAAGAGCTTGGAAATTTGACAAGCCTGACTATGTTGGATCTAGAAAATAACCATTTAATTGGAGAAATACCATCTTCCCTAGGCAATCTGAAGAGGCTCACTTTTCTGTAAGCATGCAATAAGGCATTCACAAGCTTTTCTCCTTTTGGTTTATTCATGTTAAAGTGAGATGCACTTGTTCAACTGAGCAGGATTTTGAGTCAGAATAATCTCTCTGGATCAATTCCTGAATCACTTTCAAGTCTTTCAAACTTGACGGACCTGTAAGTGACAGACAACGCATAATAATATGTGCTTCGCTCATTGTATCGTAAAGTATATATCAACCTTAATTCAACTTCTCTTTACTCAACATTGATGAAATCTCTTGCAGCCAGCTTGCTTCAAATAGTCTAAGTGGACAAATACCTGAGCAGTTATTTCGGGTTTACAAGTACAAGTATGGACCCCTTCCAACTCTCTTGTGTTTGTAATGCGTGGACTAGGGACCTTGGTCGTGCTTATGCGCATGTTAGCGCATATGTAATTTATATTTAAGTATGAATGGTTGCATATGCATGAGACCAGTTTCTTCTATTGAAATTTAGTTGCTTCTTTCAGTTTTACAGGGAACCAGTTGAATTGCGGCATCAATTTTTCCCCACATTGTGCGTCTGGAAATGCAGGTAGATGCATTATTTACCCTATCAGTCAGCACTGCATGTCTAACTCGTACTTGTTGGATGCAAATGGTGTTTTGTCTTGGATAAATGATAGATAAAATCTTTAACAAAGACTACTGGAAGTCTCTGGGAAATACTACATTCTGTCTCCCGAAAATATTCAATTGTTAGAGATAATAAGGTGGAGTGTAATTAGCTGTTAGTTGCCAACTGTGCAGGTCGTTCAAGAAAATCGCGGACTGGTATGATAGTGGGAATTGTTGTTGCGCTCTTGATTATTCTACTTCTTGGATGTTTTCTCCTGTTACTTTTGTGGAAGGGTGGACATAAAGGCTACAGGCGCGAAGTCTTTGTTGATGTTGAAGGTTTGTTCTGATTATAGTTGGATAAAAGCGCTATGATACATTTTCTTTTCTTGTTCTTAACTAGTTTCCAATGTGCAATTTACTATTTTCTTCATCATGTCGAGGGATGTCATCTTCATCGTCCGTATTGTTCACGTACGAATCAGAACGTCAAAGTTGTGTTAGCATTGCTCTTTAGTTCTTGATTTAAGTTGCGTATGATCAGGTGAAGTTGACCGGAGAATTGAATTTGGTCAACTGAAAAGATTTGCCTGGAGAGAATTGCAGCTTGCTACAGACAGTTTCAGCGAAAAAAATGTCCTTGGACAAGGGGGCTTTGGGAAGGTTTATAAGGGAGTTCTTGCTGATAACACAAAGGTTGCTGTCAAACGTTTGACTGATTTTGAGAGTCCTGGGGGAGATGCAGCTTTCAGGCGTGAAGTTGAGATGATAAGCGTGGCTGTCCACAGAAATCTTTTACGTCTGATTGGCTTTTGCACCACGCCATCTGAACGCCTTTTGGTTTACCCTTTTATGCAAAACTTGAGCGTTGCCTCTCGTCTCCGAGGTATTCCATTTTTTGCTTTGATACTCAACTAAAATGATATTTTTCACTTTGGTATCAACCCGTTTTGTTCCATGGTTGATTTTACTCTTTACTGGAACCTACTTCATGTGACCAATTTTCTTCTAGTTAAAACTACTCTTTTTCTGCCTCTGAAGGATTATGGTGCTTTCTACTTTTCGACTAAAAGAGAAGTAAATACAGTGTCAATATGTCAAATGAGGCAATCAAACTTCTGTTCGTAAGAGTAACTTGCGCCAAGTTTACATATTGGTCGAGACTCGAGATTAGTTTGTAGATTCAACAATATGACTCTGCAATTCTTTGTTTAAGTAGAGAAATCAAATTATATTCATTTTTTTAATTTATTGGATATCTAAGCAGAGCTTAAACCGGGGGACCTTGTTTTGGATTGGCCTACACGAAAGCGGGTGGCACTCGGCACTGCACGTGGATTAGAGTACCTGCATGAACACTGTAATCCTAAAATCATTCACCGGGACGTTAAAGCTGCAAATGTCTTGCTGGACGAAGATTTTGAGGCTGTTGTTGGCGATTTTGGCTTGGCAAAGTTGGTTGATGTGAGAAAAACAAATGTAACAACTCAGGTAAGAGGAACGATGGGCCACATAGCTCCTGAATACTTGTCCACAGGAAAATCATCAGAAAAGACGGATGTTTTTGGCTACGGGATCATGCTTTTAGAGCTCGTGACTGGCAAGCGAGCTATAGACTTCTCGCGCTTGGAAGATGAGGACGATGTTTTGCTTCTTGACCACGTAAGCTACCAATCACATATAATTATATTTCAAATATTATGTATTTTATATAATTTTTTATGCATTTTCGAATAATTTTGATGAAATTTATATACATTTACATCTTCCTATTATTGTCTTAGTATGAAATTATGTATTTATCGTTATCTATCTATTGTCTTATATAACAAAAAAGAGGGTCAAATCTGTGGTGTCTTTGGGTCTGTAGGTAGTTTTTCTTATCCCTATTTTCTCTCTTTATCTATCAAACTTAAAGTTTCTCTTCATTTCTTTTTCCAACATTTTATTTATCTTTTGCTTTTGCTCGCTGATCTCTCTTTTCCCCTCCAATATTTTTTTTAATCCTTCCAACTTTAATATGAGTTTTAGAAATACTTTTCTATATTAACTAAAAAATAAATAAGTAGAAATATAAAATAAATTTATATTAAGAAATAAACAACTAATATATTAATTTCTATGCGCATGCATTTAAGTGTGCCATACATACTAATACTAATATCATAATGACATATGATGCTATAAAAGCCTGTATTTCGTGTGATTCACTTTGAAGGTCAAGAAATTGCAGCGAGAGAAAAGATTGGATGCCATTGTGGACCAAAACCTATGTAGAAACTACGACATCCATGATGTGGAGATGATAATTCAGGTTGCACTACTTTGTACTCAGTCTTCACCAGATGACCGTCCAGCAATGTCAGAAGTCGTCCGCATGCTGGAAGGAGAAGGGCTTGCCGAAAGGTGGGAGTTGTGGCAGCACCTTGAAATCACAAGGAGGCTCGAACATGAGAGGTTACAAAGAAGATTTGACTGGGGAGAAGATTCAATTCACAACCAGGCTGCTATTGAGTTGTCCGGCGGGCGATAAGGTAACTGATACAAACCATTGTGCAAACTTCTCCTAATACTGGTCTGATTAATGAACCATAATTCTGCAATATGTTCCTGTACTTGTGTTCTGCTGGTTCCTTTTCTTCTTGTTTTATCTAGTCATTTTAATGCCTCCCAAAGATCCCTTTCTGATTTCTGCTTCACACATGGTTCTAATGATTCAAAACCGTTGGACTGCCCCAATTCAAACCGCATTACAGCTAGCGGGTTAACAGTGGGTTGGGTTGGTTTTAGGCTATTTTCAAAGACTGCATTTTGGCAGTCGGAATTGGTTTTATATTAGTAGACTGTATAGACCGCGTTCGACCTTATTATTATTATTATTAACAACAACAACAACAATAAAAATATATGTTACAATGTTTTACAAATTTGTATAAAAATGATAATAGACAAATTAATATTAAAGACAATAATAAACAATTATGATACTCATTAATAACTTTTATTTGTATTATAGGGTTAAATATAGTTACCATACCTAAATTATCTACTCCACATCAATTACCACCCTAAAGTATTAAAACTTTGAAAAAAAATCCTTGACCTTTGCTTTTTAAGTTTGGTCTATTTTACCTTTACAAAATTGTTTTGTTAAAAAAAAAAAAAAAGATGTTTTTAAAATGCTAAAATCACCATTTGTCTAATTTTAGTTAATAAATAATTCATTTATTAAATAGATATTTTAAATTATTAAATTATTTATTTTAAAAAAATTATCCCTTCTTCCCTAGCTACCCCGCCATGCTCACCCTAACCACCGTTTTATTAAAATATCTTTTTAATAAATAAATAAATTTATTTTATTAATCCTAATTAGATTTATATAAAATGCATAAATTATTTTTAATTTTCATTTTAGTAAAACTTAGTTATAATAAAAATAGAGGATAACTAATCTTTTAATTTTAATAATTTCAAATAATATCTACAAGTGTGGTAAATTTTTAATTTAAACTTATAATCTATTAGTTAATTTTATTTATATATTGAATAATTTAATATTTTAATTATTAAAATATATAATTTTATATAGAGATGTCATAAAAAAGTTAATAAAATAATTAAAATTTAAAATAAAAATTGGTAATAATTATTAAAAAAATATATGGGGTCATATTACTAATCTTCATAAATATTACTTTGACACCCCTTGTACCTTTTGATAATTACAGAAACACCCTAAGGGCATTTCTGTCCTTAAAAAAATATTTTAAATGTTGACCTAATCAACAGGGGCTTTTGCTGGTTTTAAAAGCTGCCAGGGGTGGTTTCTCTAGTTTTTTAAAAGGCAGGGGTGGTTTGTGTAAAAAGACAATAAGTGAGGGGTGTAAATGTAATTATCCCTAAATTTTATAAATAATCAATTTATGGAAATACTTAATTTATTAGTATTATGATTATGTATTTAATTCATTTTAATTGCTAGTCTAACTTGTTAAATTATCTTTTGATTCCAATAAAAAAATGAGAATCTTATTTCATTATTAAATTTAAAATAAGATTTTCTTTAGTTTTGGCAAGTTCAATTTTTCTACATTAATTTAAGATTAGTTTGCGAGCTTTTTTATTTATGAAAATATTTTTTATAATAGGGTAAATTAAAATGACCTATCGTGAGTCTGTCATATTTACAAATATTCCCTCGTTTTTGAAAAATTACAAATACCCACCTAAAAGTTAGAAGAAATTATGTTATCGTTGGATGGAGGTATGAAATTGTTAACTTTGCTCTTACTATATTTTTTCTCTTTTTTTAAAAAAATAAAAATTTGTAAAATAATTGGACTGGTTAGATGGAAAAATTTGAAAAATTATAAAATTATCCACTTAGTCCGTAAAAAAATTAGAAAAATTATAAAATTATCCACTTAGTCCACAAGGGCATTTTGGTTAGTTCACCAGAAAAAATGGATGGAAACTTAACGGAGAATAACGGACTGGAGTAATTGGTAATTTTTCAAATAACGAGTTGGTATTCCTAATTATGCCAAACCTTAAGGGAGATCGTTGTAATTTACTCTTTATAATAATAACCAACATCATATTAAATGTTATTAAATAAATAGATAACTATTTAGCACCTTACACATAAGAGTAGATTTCATATATATTAGAAAAGTAAAAACACATTTTTTCTCTATCAAAGAATCAAACCACTTATCTTAAATGTTGGTGATTTGTTTGTTATGTAAATTTTTACTTGTGATCTTACAGTACTTTTTGGCACTACATGTCTCATGTATTTGGAATAGTTGAAGTCTAAAATTTACTTAATTTTATAGATGAGATGACTCTGCAAGTTATAAGAATATCAATTTTTTAAGGATGACAAAAACTGTTCCAACCCAATCAGACCTCAAAGTGCAGGTTTGATAGTTGTCGGATTGGGTTTGAACTAAGATTTTTGAAAACCGCAAATAATGTGTTGGACCGAAGAATTAATACTTAAATTGTCCAACCCGGCACCGTGTGCACTTATGCTTACACATTTATATGGGACCTTTGCATCTGTATATGTCTCTATACCTCGCATAGTCACAAGGATATATAGCAAACTTAGTCTAGATGAAACTGACAGAGGCAGCGCTGCTATGTCAGGAGATTAACCAATACTTTTGTCACTTATGCCTTGGGGAAGCCAGGTTGCCTGCTCTGTTTCTGTCTCCAAATGTTTGAGTTTGCTGACTAACTCCTCAGACAGCTTGATATCAAGCATATCTGAGAATGTATAGCTGATTCATGACGTAGAGAATCATCCATTCGGTCGTAGTTAAGCCATAAAGCTGATCTCCCATTGAGATCTTTGGGTCCCTGTCCAAGTACTAAATAAGAAAGGGTCATTGTTTTTGCGTAGTCCTAAGAAAATGTCTTCTGCAATTATGCATTTTCTTTTCCTGTTACTGCTTCTTCTTTTCATCCTCTTTCTTCTCGCCCTTCTGAGGAGGAAGAAGAAATCAATCGTTAGATGCGAACTCCCACCAAGTCCTCCAAAGCTTCCTATAATCGGCAATCTGCACCAACTAGGGAAGTTGCCTCACCAAAACCTCTGGGAACTCTCCCAAGAATATGGCCCTGCTATGCTGCTACAGCTAGGTAGTGTCCCCGCCTTGGTCGTCTCATCTGCTGATTTTGCAAAACAAGTCCTGAAAGATCATGACATTAGCTTCTGCAGCCGACCAAGATCACCCGGGCCAAAACGGATTTTCTATGGTTTCTTGGATGTGGCTTTCACTCCATACGGCGACCACTGGCGCAAAACGCGCAAAATATTCGTTCACCATCTTTTGGGTCCGAGGAGGGCTGAGTCCTTCTCGAGTGCGAGGGCAGTAGAAATCCGTCACTTAATCAATTATCTTTCTGCAGCCTCACCGAATCCAGTGAATCTTGATGACAAGATTTTTGATTTGGCTGATGGAGTTCTTGGTGCTGTTGCATTTGGTAAGAGCTATAGAGGGAAACAATTCGAGGGACAAGTGCTGAGAGAAGTTATAGTCGAAGCTATGCATATGATAGACAGCTTCTCAGCAGAGGACTTCTTTCCAAATTTCTTCGGTTGGACAATAGACCTTTTAACTGGGCACAAAGCAAGGCTGGATAAGTGCTTTCACAAACTTGATGGCTACTTAGAAATGGTGCTCAATGAGCATCTCGATCGAGAAAATACACGTAAAGGTGATGATGATGACGACCTAGTTGATGTCTTGCTTGGTTTGTCAAATGAAGAAACTGGCCTTCCCCTAAGCAAGGAGCACATCAAGGCTATTTTCATGGTAAAAGTGTTCGATAAAATCCTTTCTTATGATGTCTTTTTTCTGAGGGGCTAATGTTGTCTTCTTTTCAGAACGCATTTCTAGGTGGAGTTGACACAAGTGCAATAGTCATAATCTGGGCAATGTCTGAGCTCATTAGGAACCCTCAAACAATGCAAAAAGCTCAAGCAGAAATCAGAACAAAACTCGGAGCAAAGCCAACACTTGAGCCTGATGATCTTGGTAAGCTCACATTCTTGAAAATGATAGTTAAAGAAACCCTACGGCTGCACCCGCCGGTACCCCTCTTACTCCCCCGTGAAACCCGGCGTACGTGTCAGATACGTGCTGAAAACAACAACATTTACAATATTTCCCCTCGGACGAGGGTTTTGGTCAATGCTTGGGCAATAGGGAGAGACCCCAACAAATGGAATAACCCTAGTGAGTTTTCGCCCGAACGGTTCAAGGGGAACGAGGTTGATTTTCGGGGGCAACATTTCGAGTTTGTGCCGTTTGGAGGAGGGAGGAGAATATGCCCTGGCATAAGCAACTCCATTGCAACAATTGAGTTAACATTGGCCAACCTTTTGTACTGGTTTGATTGGGAAGTGGCAGAGGGTATGAAAGTGGAGGAGATTGGTAGCTTGGAAGAAGAGGGAGGAGTCACTACGCATAAAAGAACAAAACTCACTCTTGTGCCTATCAACTATGCTTGGCCGTGAAATGTCTTTTATGGGCTTGGACTGTTGCATTTTTGTAATAAATTTCTGGTGTGGATTTATTATTTTCATCTGAAATTTGAATTTAGTTTGAAATAATTTTTTATTTGCAAAAAGGGAAAAAAATGATTTTATTTTTTAATAAAAATGATAAAGTAGGTTCACATTGAAATATCTTAGTTTTAATTAAAAATAATTTATAACTGTAAACATATTGTCTTAATAGAAATTTAATATTTCTAAATACTAATATTTTAGACAAAGTAAGAAGCAGGGTTCTGTGCAAGTATTCACTACTTTGTACATCACAATAATGATGTAAATTAAGTTATTTAATTCTCAAGTAACAATCTTTTCCCCCTCTAATATATATATAGGGATATTTGCATTTATATTTCTGATTTATGATTTGTTTATACAAATCATGTATATTTTTTGTATAATTACGGAATCACTTTTTACAGTAAAAAAAATAGGGGTAGTTTGTACAATAATGTTGATATTTTTTAGAGTGTATGTGCAATTATCCAAAAAGTAGGAATAATTGTGAACATGATGTTGATGTTTTTAGTAGGTGCGTGTATGTGTTATTATTTAAAAAATAAGGATAATTTATGCTAACAGATTATATGTTAGAGGGTGTAATTGTAATTATCTATCTCTCTCTATATATATGATACTTGTTTTCCGGAGACATTGAACATACAGAGGGTGCTTATTATTACTTATGGTCTGTGGAGTTCAAATGTGCAGATAAATTAGTACTCCATCATAATTTTGTTTTCATGAATGTAATTACATGATTGTATTAATATTTTAATAAAGTGAGTAATATATTAATTCAATTAATTTATTAATATTAAACTTATTTGATGTATGAATATGGATACGGACATGGCGATATGAAAATGATACAACACAGACATGGAAATTTTTTAATTTAGAACACAATACGGCACTAATATTATTAGAACAAAAAATTACTATTGAATGAATATTGGTAAATAATTATTATTAATCATGGTTAAATAAACATCGATGCAAAATGTACATTATTCACCATGAAAACTATTTTTGCCATGACTATAAGCAATAATAAATATTTTTGCTATGACAATTGTTATAGAACACTGCTAACATCCATTGCGTGATCGATGTTAATAATTATTTACTATGACTATTTATTTTTAATCATAATAATTAATCATGATTAAATATTAAATTTCTTCTAGTGTGGTTATATATAATATATTTTTTATGATATATATTCTCAATCCATCATAAATTAAAACATGCAATATAAAAAGTATCAAGTTAAAACATAAATAAGCATCTTTTTATATATGTAAGTTTTTAAGCAAAATACGTAACTTAAAAAATTTATATAATCAATTTATTTAAAAAGCAAAATAACTATCAAAATTATCAATCTTCAATTAAAGTACAGAAGGAAAATTTTCTATTAATATAAATTAGTTAAATAATATTATAACTATCTCTCGAATCTTTAAGCAAGAAAAATACGCAACTAGTATGAAAAATTAAAATTTGATGATGAGATTGTTGACACAAAATTTTGTATTTGCAAAATTAATTACGAGACAAGAAAAATATAGACAAATGGATTTTATTAATTCAAAGAAAAAGTGGATACAATCTCTGATTTGAAAATAAGCCCTTGATTCTTCGCTCAGAATATGGATCCAAGGGCTTGAAGCTTGTTCTTGAATGTAGATACATAATCTCTTCTTGATTTGTGGAGCAAACTACGCGTCACTTTGAAATATGATATTAGGGTTTGATGATTTGATGCTAAGGAAGACGTAGAACCTTCGCGGTTGCAGTGCTTCGTTGCGGCAGAGAGCTTTTGGACTTGAGTCCCTTTGAATTTGTTGTGACTTGAATCCCTAATGAATTTGTTGTGACTTGTGTGTATGTCTTCCGGATATGTTGTATGTGTATCTTCTCTTGACTTGAGTGGTGGAGGCCTTTATTTATAGGAATGAGTAAGGTTACAGTATCTTGGGCTCACGTCTGTTGGGCTTGTACATTATGAACTTTGACATGTGTTAATGTCTTAATGGATTGTATTTGAATATGTATTTTTGGCCCAACTTAGTCAATTCACCAAAATAAATAAGATCCAAATTTATGCGAATTTGTCATCTTGAAGCCGTAGAAAATTCAAATTTATTATGAACTTTAGATTGAAACTTAATTATTAATTATTTTATTTTGGACATTTAATTAATAATTTATTCCAAAATTTTAGTGTAAACAAATTATCATGGGACAAGAGGCATTCATACATTAAAAATCAACATTCATACAAGTTATTTTGAGTATATCCTTGTGAATCCAAAAATTGCTTTCTTTGATGTCCAAATAATTGGACTATATTCTGCCAAAGAATTCCAAGTTCCCAAAGAATTTCAAGTTCCCAAAAGATCTGGAGAAAGAGAGAGAATGAGAAAAAAGCGAATATATATATATATATATATATATAATTCAATCTTAGCCAAATTTTTTTTTAAAATTATTAAAAAAAAAATCTCAATGTGTCCTTATCGTGTTAGACATCACGTCTATTTTTTGTTTTTAATTTTATATTTTTATATTCATAGATATTGTGTTCGATATATATTTAAGATGTACCTGATACTGTATCAGATGGTTTTTTTGCTAGTGTGACTAATATTTTGTCACTACTTTTATTTTTGTCATGACTATAAATAGTTTTCATATCGAATAAGTTAAGTTTTTGTATTAATTTTTATTTAAAAGCCCACAAAACTCGACCCAAAAGTACCTTATAATGCTAGCAATAATTTTTTGAGAATAAGAAAAGTAGTTAAGATTGGAAAATAAAAAAATATAAAGAATCGCCCGAACAGTGGTTGAAACGATAGAATTTCACGAGAATGACAACTCCACACAGTTATAGTTGGATTCTTCTCTCGAAGACGATTGAAACGGTGGGTAGATCGTCACGTAACTTTAATCAAATAAAAAATTATGATTGTTTGAAGTTCCACCATCAAATCATGTAATCACAGTACTAAATTTTTGACTTTACGCCTATCCAAACGTTCAAAAATCGCATCCACCTTTTATTTTACATCACATAACCAAACACGTTGTTACATGTATGCTTCATTTATCTCTTAATTTGGTGCATAAAAATATAATTTTTAGTATAATCTTATCAAATCAAATGCGTACGTATATGTGTTGCCTATCTAATATGTTGGGATGAAAGTTTTAAACACAACAATCTGAGGGGAAAAAGAAAAAGAAGAAAGTGATTTTCAAAGAATTTAAGATGGAGAAGATAAATGAAGTTATGCTTTTGGTTAAAAGGTATTTACAGTTGGATAAATCAATTGAATTAAACTGAAATAAGAAAAAAAAGTTGGTATTTTCCAATTTAGTTCGATTTTAGTGTCCATTTAAGAAATCATACTAATATTTTTATGTATTTTTATACTAATTCTATATAAATATTTATACATTTTAATTGTTTAAAGAATAAATATAATTATTATTTTAATATTTAATATTTTACTTTCTTTAAACTTTCAATAATGCGATTCGTCGAATATCAAACTGAAATAGCCAAGAACGAAATTAGTAATTAGCACTAAAAATTGAAAAGTAAATATGAATTTCGTCACAACTTGACGTTTTCTATATGAACTGTAAATAATTTCTACAAAACATCTCAATTATTCTTAAATAAATGAATAAATAAACAATTCCAAGACATGGGAACAAAGATAATATGGCTACTTTTATCTGATCATAGTACAATAATGTCTCGTTTCAACAACGATAAATCTCTACAAAAAATTGCAAGCAATGGATATAAATGCAGTCGCAATTTTCCTACATTTTTCTTTATTCATAAATATCCAAAAAGTAATCATCACGTAGAGGAACACATTCTTCTTATTCATAAAATTCCACGAATTTTCGCCTATCCATGGGCCTCCATCAATACTCTCGTCATCATCTCCACGTTGATCATATAATAAGAACGGAATGGGAAATTCGTAATCTGCATTCTTTTGTTCTACTTTTTTCTCATCATCTTCTTCTTCATCATCAGCTAGTAAATGAGGCGGTATCTCCGATTCCATCTGCTCCCACTCGTCCATATCAAAGCCAACTTCTAGAAAGTTGGCTCCGGACATGGCTAGGGCTTCTAGTGACATTTGCATACCTAAATATTCGCGGAAAACGTAACTCAGGAAAGAGGAAAATTAATGTGGTAATAGAATGGAACTTGTTTTACAGAAGTTGCAGCAATGGTCCGTATATATATACTTGATCGTGTACGGAAAATTCAGAGTAACTTCAACTATATATCATGTTACAAGTTGAAGTTTTGGCAAAACATTCTTGTGACAAGTTTGTTAAAGATAATGATCTCATACATTACATAAGTTAAACATGCATGGACTTTTAGTTTTTGAGGAATTCAACGTTCAAATTTCCTTTATTCTTTGATATTTTAGAGTAGTCAAAGGAAGAACATTTTAGTACAATATATATATATATATATATATATAATTATTTATATAAGAGTATTAATTACATTTAGACCCTAATTGAAAATGTGAAATTACATTTTCTTTCAAAAAAAGATGTTATTTTGTACTTATAAAGAGAAAATGTAATGACGTTAACATCATTCCTTATATAGATATTATATTTATCTCTTTATAAATACAAAAATATGCATGAAAATGTTAAATAAAGGGCAAAATAAAAAATTTATAAAATTTCTTTTGCTTACATCAATAATTTTCGTTCAAACCCTAACGGAAGAGGGTAGGTGTAAACAGAGAATTTCCGATGGGGGAGTAAGTGTAACTTTAAAATTTTTTTGAGGAAAAGTACAATTCTGCATTTTACATCCCATAATCTATAGTTTACTTACAGAAACTATTTATGACAGTAAAAAAAACAGGGTAGTTTGTTTAAAGTTGTTGACATTTTTGAGAGAGTATATGTGTAATTTTTAAAAAAATAGGGATGGTTTTTTGTAATGATAATGACGTTTCTAATAAGTTTATGCACTAAAAATAGAAATGATTTGTGTAAATATACCATAGGTTAAGAGATGTAGATGTAATTATACCCAACTTTTAAATTTATCAATTCTTTTTCTAAACAATTTATAGAAAAAATTTATAGCATCTTAAATACTTTCATAATAAAGACACTTTATAAATATTTTAAATAGCTTATAAACTCACTTAAACACCCTTGAAACCATATTTGCTTTCTATTGGCATACTTATATGAAAATTCTTATTCAAATCGAGTCTGATCGAAAATCAATCACACAATATGCATGATATATTTATTAAGTTGATGGGCATCGAATCTATCAAAAATAATTCTTACGAACACTTTTGTAGAAGTGTGAGTAGGGTCGAATCTACAGGGATTGATTTTAAATTAATTCCTTCAAATAAAAATAATGGGGGGGGGGGCTTATGATTGTGAAAAAGAATAAAAATAAAAACTAAACTAAAAAACTAATAAAATTAAAAGAGATAAATATAAGAGAAGAGTATTCCAGTTAAAGACATGATCATGCTTAATTCCACGGTTGATCATAGATGCAAAGATAACAATTATTCATGATAGATAAATTGGTTATGACCATTGGTACAACCTAACGACCTCACATTTCTTTACCTTGTGGATAGTCAAGGAACGTCCGTTGACTAAATCCCTAATCAGTAAACAATCTTGGGAACGTTCTCAAGATTTAATTTATCGACAACATTAAGAACTAGAAAGACCCAATTCTAACTAATAAATTCCTACGAGGATTTATTAAGTTAGATTGTGCTTTCCCCACAACATAATCGAAAACTTCTACATAATCAATTATGATATGTTACCACTAGTTATTGAACTAAACAAACAATTACAAATTTGCAAGTTCAATTGGCTAGGTAAATATTCTTGACAATAAATCAGATTATTTGTAATAAAAGCATAGAGAACAACACAAATACTAATATGAATAAAAGTAGAAATCATAAATTAGATCTCACAATTCGTTGGATTTAAGTATTCACCAAGTCTTCAATCGGAATAAGAGAACTAGCTAGACATGCTAATGGAAGGATGCATGAAAAGCAAAATAAGAAAATATTATAAAAACGTAGAGAAATAGAAGAGTTCAAAAGTCGTATCTTAAAGTGAATTACATCACCTATTTATAATAGCTAGATACCTAATTCTACTAGGATTAAAAATAGATTCCTAATTGAACTAAAAGACTTATGAAATAAAATTATAATCCTAGTTAAACTCTTCATTCATCAAAAGGTAGTCCAAGCAGCTCCAAATTCTTGCCAAAAATTGTGTTTGAGTCTTGTCCGAATTTCCATTTTGGTGTTTTTCTTCAATTTTCATTTTATTTATCCTATGCTGCAAAATAATATTTAATTAGGAGCATTTGATGACAAAATAGGTCCAAATATTACATAAAATAAGCATAAAATGCGATCCTATCATAAGTAATCGATTATTTTTCTTAAATTATACATTAAATATAAATATATTATATTTAATATATAATTGATTTAAATATAATGAAATCAGATCGAAATTAAATTTTTTTCCCTTTTATAGGCCCTTCAAGGATGAAAGTTTTGAACATATAAGGAATACTGACAGCGGATTCCCGTGAACCCTCTCTCTCTCTCTCTCTCTCTCTCTCCTCTTTGAAGAGTCCGCGTGCATGAAGGACCCGTATGAACTGATTAATTGCTGAAGTGCTTTTTGACTTGGAATTTACTATGTAAAAGTAGAATGTAGAATTAGCCAATTACGAGCAAGTTGTGATGCGTAGAAGATAACAACCAAATAATTAAGCAAATAGTACACGAGCAGCCGTTGTTTTTGTAGACGATTATTAGTAATTGTTTCTTTATTCGTTGTTTTATAAGTAAAATTAAAATATTAATTATAGAGTAAAGTTACGTTAAATATTTGGTTATTGCTAATACCATAGCAAATATAAATTAATCATAATCATAATTTAATTTTATATTGAGTTTGTTTGACCACGGTAGATTGTATTATTTTATTATGACTTTTAAAACAACGCCATAATTTATAATGTAGGGAATAATCCGTAGTAGTATTTCCAAAACATTAATGATGAAAATGAATTCACGATAATACTTGGAAATAAAAAAATTCTTGTATGATAACTATAAAAATAAATCATTAAACACTAATTTTGTATGTACGTATTCTCATTGTAACAATTTTAAGTTTTTGGAATTATAATTAAAGTGAAAATATGTTTGTTTGTACGTATTTTTATTAGAAATGTATTAATTTAACACAAGTAATAACATAAAATTCCATCTCATTAACTAATCTAAATATATTCTCATTGCACAAAAAAAAACCTATACAAAATTGGAACCACACATTTTTCATCGAAAACTGAGAATTAAAAATGAAAACATAATGATGAAATAGAAGCAATGGAAAATAAAGAATAACAAGAACACGTCTCAAATATTCTTGACTCTAGATTGAAAGTAAAAATAACTTATTACTAAATCAATCTCTTAATAGACTTCCCAACTTTTTAAAGGAAAAGAGTCATAATCTTAGTGTTGGGAATTCATCGTGAAATGAGCCTAAGAAAATATTAACAAGCCCTAATCAAACTATTACAGAAAAATTAGTGGGATAGAAAAACCCTTAATACATGTGAATATTACAACAATAAATATTACAAAAATAATATATAGAAATGACAGAGTAATAATAACAGTAAATCAAGAACAGAATGAAAGGCTCAAGGAGCTAGATACGATGAAAAGCTCACAACCACCAAGACTGGCAACCCAACCACACCGGTTGCTCAAACTCACCCAAAAAACCGACCACAATCAAACCACACAGGTTTGTTACTGGATCACTTAGATCCCAAATCACAACCACAAAGGAACTAATCCACAAAGGACCACTTTCAACCACTTATGTTTTTCACACTGAAAATAGTTCGCAAAGAACCCCTATTTAATCGGAGCAAGCGAAGAAAGGGAAAAAGATTTTGTTTTCTGTTTTTAGTTCGGTTGTTCTATACCAAAAACCATGGGGAACCAATATATAAATATAACATTGAAGACTGAGAGAGAAAGAGGTGCGGCGATGAGGGGTTTCCAAGAGCATCGGAAATAGGAGGGGGGAAAAACCAGAGAAAGAGAGAGATGAGGAAGGAGAAACGACAGAGAGAGAGAGACAGCGGCCGAAGAGAAGTGAAAATAGGGTTATGATGATTTGGGGTTGAGTAGAAATTGGGTCAGGAAATGATTGGTTTAGTGGGCCGGGTCAGGGCATCCATATGTGGGCGTTGGGGTTGTGGGCTGGGCCTTCCAATTTTAGGTCCTTGGTAAAAAAATACCAAAAAATTCCCCCTTGGACCAAGACCCCTAAAAAAGGAAGCTAGTCCAAAGAGTCAGATCTGACAATTATCATTGCCAGAACGCTTGGATTGAACATCCAAGAGAAAACAGAGAAAGCTCCTTGTTTACAAGGGTTAGAATGGTGTAAGAAAAACAAATTAATAAGGTAATTTATAAAAATTTTCAAAACACTTCTCCAACATCTTATTCAGAAACCAGATTAGTATCTTCTTCATTTTTATCATTCCTTTTTGGCGTTTAATAAAATGCCCCTTTTTACCACAATTATAACATCTTCTATCCCAAGATTTTTCATTCTCATCTCTAGACTTAGACCTACTATGACTTCTATTCCTATATTTATTCTCAAAATTTTTATACTTGATTCTTCCCCCAACATGGTTTACTTCGATTTGAACTTGATTAGCTACATTGGTTTTAAGGTCCATTTCTTTACTTTTTAGGCCACTAATTACAGTGTTCAAATTTATATTATCTCGACCATACTTTATAGCAGCTTTAACACCACTGCAAGTTTCAGGAATGACATTCAATAAAACAATTGGAGAGTAATCATCAATATTTTTATCTTTTTAAGTTTTATGTCTTGAATTAATTTTGTAAAATCATCCAAATTTTCTCAATATTTTTAGACAAATCAAGTTTGTAAATGAAGAGTTTTTCAAGTAAAAACAGTTTACTAGGCAAAAAGGCTTCAATATACAATTCTTCTAACTTATTCCACAAATCTTTTACAGTTTCTCGTTTTTCAACTTTTCTCAAAGCTGTATCAGATGAGATTTAGGATTATAGAGGAATAAACATACTCATCATTTTCAATTTTTTTTTCTTCAGAAACATTTTAAGGATATCTTTCAACAATTACTTTTAAAACTTTTTGTTGAATTAAAATCCCTTTCATCTTTTTTTGTCAAATAGAAAAATCAAATTTTTCATCAGAAAGTTGTAAATTATAACCATCCGTTAGAAATATTAGCAACAAATGCAGTAGAATACAATTAAGACATAATATCAAATGATATAGAATAATATCAACAGGGAACCTTAGCTTAACTTCAAATAGATACCAGACAACCTCAAGGGCTCGATTAAGTGAAGGATAAGCAAGGTAATAGGTCAGGATTTAGAAATAATCACAAAAGAGTATACAATATTGCACTAAGCATAAATATCTCAAGCACTTAGCAAAAAACTAATTTACGATATAAAAAGAGGACTAAGCAGAAAAATAACATGCTAAACAGAAATATTCCAAAAACATCACAAATTAGATTAAATTAGATTCACTAAACAGATTTAGCACAAAGCAATAAATCGTATCCAAACACTAAATCAGGTTACATTCAAAAAATAAGGGCCATGCACCCCAAGAAAACAGACGATTTAATTGCCGATTCACTAAAAAAAAATTGAATTTCTCTAATTTAATTGTTGATTCAGAAGAGATATCAATATATAGACGAGAAAAGAAAAGACTTGTGTACAAAATCAAACTAGAAACACTCAACAAAATAATCCAATGCCAATCTTCAATAAAAAATTTCTTCCCTCAACAGTTAATATGCCAAATCCAAAATCTTTCCTTTACAAAAGATATTCATTTTCTTCAAATACTTTAAAAAGTGGTATTTATAAATCAAGAAATACCAACCACCTCAATCAGTCAGAGCTACTGAAACTAAACCTGAGAAAGAACTTAAAGATTTTCTTTGCCTTAAATATTTTCTACTACAAATAGCAGAATCAATATACATAATTTTTTTTTTCAGATTAATATTCAGACAAAGCAGACAAATGCAGAAATCTCACAAAGAGAAAATATTTTGCAGCAAGAAAAATAGGAATGATATTACCGGTGTTAGAATCAGAGAAGCTGCAGACTCTGATAACACTGTTGGGAATTTATCCCGCAGTGAGCCCAAGAAAACAAACCCTAATGAAACTATTAACAGAAAAATTAGTGGGTTACAAAAACCCTTAATACAGGCCAATATTATAACAAAAATATTACAAGAATAATATACAAAAATGACAGAGTAATAATAAGCAGTAAATCAAGAATAGAATAAAAGACTCAAGGAGCCAGATCCAGTGATAAGCCTACAACCACCAAGGCCGGCAGCTCAACCACACCAGTTGCTCAAACCCACTAAGGGACTCGTTCATAAAGGACCCAAAAAATCGACCACAGTCAAACCACATAGGTTTGTTATTGGATTACTTAGACCCCAAATCACAACCACAAAGGAACCAATCCACAAAGGACCACTCTCAACCACTTAGCTTTTCCACACAGAAAAATAATTCACAGAGAACCCCTTTTTAACCGGAGCAATCAAAGAAAGGGAAGAATATTTCTTTTTCTATTTTTGGTTCGATTGTTCTATACCAGAAACCATGGGGGACTAATATATAGATAGAACATTGAAGACGGATGGAGAAAGAGGTGCAGCAGTGAGGGGTTTCCGAGACCATCGGAAACGGGAAGGGGGAGAAAACAAGAGAAAGAGAGAGATGAGGAAGGAGAAACGACAGAGAGAGCGCGGCCGAAGAGAAGTGAAAATAGGGTTACGGTGATTTGAGGTTGTGTAGAAATTGGGTCGGGAAATGGGTCTGTGGGCCGGGTCAGGCTACCTAGGTGTGGGGGTTGGGCCTACCAATTTTAGGTCCTGGGCCAAAGAAATACCAACACTTAGTTTAGGTAAAACAGACCTGAAACTGGTTAAAATTTGAACTGTTTTAAAAGCCCACGAGACTGGACCCAAAAAGTACCCTATCATGCTAGCAATAATCTTGAAGAACAGCAGGCCTAAAAGACAACTACAGAAAATAAGAAAAGTAGTTAAGATTGGCAAAATAAAAAATCTAAAGAATCGCCAGAACAGTGGTCGAAACAATGAAATTTCATGAGAATGATGACCCCGCACAATGATAGTTGGATTGTTCTCTGGAAGTCGACAATTGAAATGGTGGGTAGATCATCACATAATTTCAATCGAACAAAAAATTATGATTGTTTGAAGTTCCACCATCAAACCACGCAACCGAAGCACTTAATTTTTTATTTGCGTCCATCCAAATGCTCGAAAAATACATCCACCTTTTATTCTACATCACATAAATAACATGCTGTAAGTATGTATGTTACATTTTGCGCTTAATTGGTTTATAAAAATATCATACAATATAATATTATCGAATCAAATGCGTACGTATATGTGTTGCCTATCTAATGTTCGGATGAAAGTTATAAACACAACAATTTGAGGGAATAAAAGAGAAGAAAGTGATTTTTAAAGAATTTAAGATGGGGAAGATGAATAAAGATATGTTTCTAATTAAAAGGTATTCACAGTTCGATGTAAATCGATTGAATTCAACCGAAATAATAAAAAGAAAAGTTAGTAGGTCCCAATTTAGTTTAATTCTAGTGTCTATTTAGCAATTTTACCAAATACGAAATATTATTTTTATTTATTTTTATACTTATTTTTATATACACATTTATACATATTAATTGTTTAATATTATTGTTGTTATTTAAGTACTTATTAAAAAAATTAAAAAGAAAAGAAATAAAATTATTATTTTTAATATTTAATGTTTTACTATTTTTTAGATTAATTTCAAAAAATAATTCAATTTATCGAATATCAAACTGAACTTCCCAAAAATAAATTAGTAATTAGCACTACAAAATTGAAAAGTTAAAATCCGAATTTCATCACAAAACTTGAGATTGTACGAACTGTAAATAATTTTTACAAAATATCTTAATTATTCATAAATAAATGAATAAATAAACAATTACAAGACATGGGGACAAAGATAATATGGCTACTTTTATCTGATCATAGAACAATAATGTCTCATTTCAACGACGATATATCTCTACAAAAAATTGCAAGCAACGGACATAAATGCAGTCACTATTTTTCTACATTTCTCCTTATTCATAAATATCCAAAAAATAATCATCATGTAAAGAATTGCATTCTTCTTATTCATAAAATTCCACCAATTTTCGCCTATCCATGGTCCTCCATCAATACTCTTGTCATCATCTCCACGTTGATCATGTAATAAGAACGGAACGTGGAATTCATAATCTGCATTCTTCCATTCGACTTTTTTTTCATCATCATCTTCTCCTTCTTCTTCATCAGCTAGTAAATGGGGCGGTATCTCCGATTCCATCTGCTCCCACTCGTCCGTATCAAAGCCAACTTCAAGAAAGTTGGCTCCAGACATGGCTAGGGCTTCTAGTGACATTTGCGTACCTATATATTCACGAAAAACGTATCTCGAGAAAGAGGAAAATTGATGTGGTAATAGAATTGAACTTGTTTTAGAGAAGTTGCATTTGTTTCTTGAGGAATAATCAATAAATAGGCAGCAGCAATGGTATGTATATATATAGTTGATCGTGTACGGAAAATTCCAAGTGACTTCAACTATATATCATGTCACAAGTTGACGTTTTGGCGAAATATTCTTGTGACAAGTTTGCTAAAGATAATGATCTCATACATGACATAAGTTAAACATGCATGGACTTTTAGTTTTTGAGGAATTCAACGTTCAAATTTCATTTATTCTTTGATATTTTCGAGTAGTCAAAAGAAGAACATTTTATTACAATATATATAAGGGTTAATTATACTTAGACCATCTTTAAAAATTTGAAATTACACTTTTTCTCAAAAAAGATATTATTGTCTACTTATAAAGAAGAAACGTAATGGCGTTGACCTCATTCCATGTATAGATATTATATTTATCTATTTACAAATACAAAAATATACATGAAAATATTAAATGAATGACAAAATTAAAAATTTATATAATTTCTTTTGCGAACATAAGTATTGTTCATCCAATTCCTAACGAAAGGGGCCAGGTGTAGTCAGAGAATTTTTGGTAGGGTCATATAATTTTAAAAAAAATTTTAAAAAAAATATAAGTCTTTAATTTTATTGAGGATTTATGTATAATTAATCCTATATATAATACATATGACTATAGCTAATTTTGCTATTGATTTCATACACGACATGTATATCAAATGAAAAGAAAAGAAAAAAAAAACAAAAGAAACCAACTCGATCGCATGCTGAAGCCACAAGAAAGTTCGAGTTTGACCAGGAATTCAGGATGTAATAAAGAAGAAAATATGATCAGCCAATTGGGAGCAGGGCTTGCATAATATCTCATGAGAGTAGAGTAGTCTACTTTGATGTTCAGCACTTCACAAGTATAATGTGGTTTGTCTGAAAACGAGATGTATATATGAAACTAACATGTAAAACATGTAAACAACCTTTTCAACTGTGAAAAATATCCATTCATGTGAGTTTTTTGCACAAGTATCATGCTTAAATATATGGATGGCTTACAGTCATTACAAAAAATAAATAAAAAAAAAATAAATAAATTTTCGCTATACTATGAATAATCACGATTTAAAAATCATCGTAAAATCAATACTATATATTAACTATAGTTAAACAAAAATCACCACAATTAATTAATATTTACCATGACTTTTAGCCATAGCTAAAACATTCGCCATGGTTTTAGCCATGGCTGATGTTGTGGCTACACATGCAGAAACAATGGCTAATAGCCATGACGAAGCCATAGTTGATTCATATTAATTTGCTACAATTTTTTTCTTTTGACTATAATAATTAATCGCAGTGAAAAATTATATTTTTTCTAGTGAATCTAATGCGAGACTAGGTGTTACAAGAAAAAAATATGACATTTTGTTATGATTAACTGTAATGATCAAAAGTAAAAAATAATTACGAACACTAATTAACTACAATTATAAGTCGTTGTTTTTTGGAAGTAAGATCAAAATATTATTCATAACTAAAAATCATGAAAAATATTTTAACAATAGTTAAAAATCATGTCAAAATATTGATCTTGACTAATCGTGATAAACACGATATTGATTTGTCATAATTTTTAAGTCCTAATCATTGATAATGTAAGAAATAATTCATCTATTCGTATTTCGTAGTGCCCCATGATCCACGCATGCTGAGTAAAATATATTTTTAAGGTTGTAATTTTTCAATTATAAATGCCAATAATTTATTTTCACTATGAGTAAAATATTGTGGAATTTTCAGAAAAAGATACGAGTTATTTTGGGAAAAATTATAATTTTTGTCCTGTAACTTGAGGGAATTATAATTTTGGTCTAGCATGAATTAAATTTTTGTAATTTAATCCTATAAATTTAAAAATTTGACAATTTTGATCCCATCTTGATCAGAAACTCCCAATTATAAAGGTCATGTACCCGATACATGTAATTTTCGATCGAAGTGGACTAAAATTATCAAATTATTAAAATTATATAAATATATTGTAAAAATCAATTTATATAGAACTAAAATCATTACCATTAAATTACATAATTAAAATTAAAATTTTTCCTACATAAACAGTACAATGGTCGAAATAAGGCACTTGATTGATATACAATTTTAAATTTTAAATTTCAAACTTTTTGTTGGCTATAATTTCTAATACAATAACAAACGCCTTATCTACACATATATGTAGTCAACTAAAACTCATTACTTTCATAGTTATATGTACAGAGTTTCGGATGTATGTCGATTTTTTATAATAATTTGTTATTTTTATATCTCGTTTGAGTATATGTATCTATTAATATAATAAATCGCATGCTATAAAAAAAATTCTCAGACTATTATTAGCTACAATGCATGAATATATACATGTTATCTTTGCTAGAAAATTTTAGGACCTAAACATATATGTATGCTTGTTTCGAGATAGTAGAAACCACCATTTTCTTTTAACATACCAAAATATTTCAGTATATCAATTCAAAACTTTTGTACATCATGGGAAGTATAAATATTGGGTAGGAACAAAATATGTCGAAAAAATAACATATCATGCAAAAATATTGGACAACTATCAAAAAGTCAATTGCAAAAAGGTTGGGTTGCAGCATGCTTCGCTAGAAGATCAGCTGACCTATTAACTTCCCGATAGCCAAAAATTAAGTGGACATTTTGAAATCTATCCACAGCACCTTGCTAAATTTATAATTTTTAAATTATAGAAAATCTACATGTAATTTTAACAAATTTTAGGGAAAAAGGAATGTAATTATCCCTAAATTTTAGGGGATGGCCCTATAATTATTATACTAATAAATAATATTAAATTTTAATTGGGTTTGATAAGGATTGAAATGAGTGTTGCGCATCTCAAAGAGAACCCACGTGCCTCTAACACTCTGCTGCCCTCACACAATTAGGACCAAATCTCTATGCTAAGAATATTATGTAGGGTGAAAGATCAGCAGCTGTGCATGGATCAAAACTTAATACACATGAACCGGTAGTTCAAATCGAATTTTCGTAAAATATGAATTCCTTCCCGGTTTTAAATATTTAATTTGATTACCAATACCATACATTTTTTATTGAAGGTTTGCAGTTCAGCTCCTATGCATATATGAAATGGAAAAATGGCAACCAATTTTTATGTGATATTAATTATAAAAAAATTAAGTTTTCGTTATATTGCGGTTTAAATTTGTACCACGATTAATCAATATTCACAATGATTTTTAGCCATAGCAAAAACACTAGTGTTTTGGCCGCACTTGTAGAAACAACGTCTAATGACTATTGCAAAGCCATGAATGATTCATATTTTCTCTAGTTATTATAAATGAACAAATTACCCTCTTATAACAAATAAAATAACAATTTATCCGCTTGTATTTTATTAAATACAGCAATTTACCCCGTGTATTTTTTTTAAATGAACCAATTTTTTCATAATATAATTTTTTCTAAATATTTTGCATCAGATATGGGGATTTGCACTTAATTATTATTTAATATAATTATGTATGTAATTGTTTCGTTAAATAAAACAAGAGTCCAATGACCCACTTGCTCATTAATTACTCTTAAAATGAACAAATTTTCAATGTTGTGCGCTGCTGCAAGTCCAGTAGTGATGTTCCTTCAAACTCATACATTTGCTGTCAATCGCACTTATTGATTCTTTAATCGTAGCTTTGAGGGGTAATTAAATTGTATTTATTTAATATAATTAGACGTGAATTCTTTATAATTTAAAAAATTATATTTAATATTCATAACATTAATTTTTATTTAATAAATAAATCTTTTTTATTAGTTAAAATTAACAGAAATTTGTTAACATTAGCAAAAAATTATAATAAAAATATATATATTTATTCGAATTGACTTATTTGTGACTTGTTGCAAGTCAAATAAATTTTATTTGACCAAACTACTCTTATACATCTTCATATGCATATGAGAAGGTTTATGTTTACTCAAAATGAGTATTAACAAATTAAAATTCCTTTCACCCAAAGCATAAGTGCTTGCAAACACGACCTTAAGAGTAGTTTTTTTTTGTTTTTCTTTCCCCTTAAATATACTCCTTTGTTTAGCATATGATATCTGGCCCAGCGAATAATGTAATAAACTATATATAAAATTTTACTATGTGTGTATTAGTATATCAATATTGTCATTTTTAGACATATAAAATGTAGTATGTTTTCTATTTAAAAAGAACATAAATAACATCTCATCACTCAGTTTTTAACAGGACATGATGTTGATACAACTAATTATATGACAATAAGTGTTGGAAACACTTTTTTAGGTAAATACAAAAAATCAAGAATAAGTCCATGAATGGCACTAACATATTAAGGACAATTTATTTTTGTCTGTAGAATAAATAATCGATATGGTCAAATTATAGAATATAATAAAATAATAATTTTTGTTGGTATTTATTTTATGGAATAAAATGTGGGATCTAATCAAATTATACTTTTATTCCTCCAAGATTGAATACATTATCGGGCCCTATCCAAGTTTGATAAAATCGTCATTTCTTACAGTAAACTATAATTAGGGTGGATTAAAAGCCCGAGTCACCCTTGTCTTCACAAATTATTTTGTCCACCAATCTCTTCCCGTTTCCAGCCACCAACCAATGAACAGAACAGTTATTTAATTTTATCACCCAAGCTTGAACATCCTTATTCCTTCATCAAGGGCTGCAAGGCAGACAACAAATTCATCTTGAACAACAATTCTTGGCTGTGTTAAGTCCACAGGCAAAACAGGAGATCCATGAACTGAAATCACCATCAGCACATCAACCATGCCCAGAATCACATCACATTCATCAAGATCACAACACAACAATACACAAATCTTCTCTTGATGATCTGTTTCCCAAAGTTAACAAATTCCTCATTTTTTCATATCTGAATTTTGTGATCAACTGGATAAAGGGATGTTAAATTGAAGCAGGAAAGTGAAACGACAACGGGTATCAAGAAAATCTATCTGTCTCAATGCAGAATAGAAGAAGCCTTACATAAAGACTTCAACTTTTATTAGGAAATCAGAACAAGAACAGCCTAAGTATCTGGAAATGAAGTAATGAACATCTCTCCTACAAGAAGTGAGAGCTAATTTATTAGTACAACAAAGAATACAAGAAATCCATCATATACATACAAGGCAAAGCAAAATGTCCAAGAACAAGTAGTATTAGTGCAAAAGCTGTCTTTTTCTCCCATCATCAAAAGTTAAAGAACCCCTCCATTCCAGAACCTAAAGTATTCACAGAATTCGGAGAATTCAACACATCTTCAAAGCAATAATTGTCAATCAAACCAAATCCATCCATCGGCCCCTCAAAAAGACCATTATTGCTCTCCAATCCACAAGTCATCCCAACACCAACACCCTTCACATTCATCTCCTCCTCCTCCTCATCATCATCCACCACCATAACCGCCGCCATGCTCTTCCCTTTCTCCTCCTTCCCGTCATCCACCACCGCCGGCATATGGCCCTCGAACAAAGCCATGTGCCCGAACAACTTATCCTTCCGCGAAAAGCTCGTCCCGCAAGAACACCTCCACTTGCTCTCCCCACAATGCTTCAAATGGCTCTTCAAATCCGCCACAACGGAGAAACTCTTCTTATTGCAACGATTGCAAGAATACATCTTGGGGCAGTGGCTCCTCTTGAAGTGATTCTTCACACAAATCGCACTCTTCAGAGGCCTGAACTTCTTGTGCTGCTTGTTCCTATTGCAGCCCACGTACGGGCAAGAAAACCTCGTCCTCTGTCCGATCAATTCCCCGCCTTTTTCGGGCTTCGCCAGCGCTTCGGGAGTCTTGAACTGATTCCCATGCGCCCTCATGTGCATCCTCAGATTCGCGTCCCGCTTGAACCCTTTCCCACAAATCTCGCAAAAATGCACGTGCTCTGCCAGCAGCTCCACCGCGTCCAGCTCGATTATCTCGTAATCATCCAACACCTCATCCTCCTGGATCTCAACCTTAGGATTCAGCACCGATTTCCCAGGGTTCTGTAAGCCCTTTTCCTTCTCCTCTGTGTTTTCGACCCCGTACGATGAGGAAAGAGACGGAGTAGAGGACAATAGGGCTGCGCCATTAACGATGATCTGGTGGATGGCGGAGGCGATCTCGGAGGAAACCATGTCCATTTGAGGCTGACCCAGCAAAGTGTTGCTGTTGACTGAATCAGACAGGAATTTCTGGAGACAATCCATGCGGGTTTGGACTATGGACAAGTTCATCAAAGGGACTCGGGGATCAGCGCCGCCGGACAACTGGGGTGGGACGACGGAAGAGGCGCCGCTGGGCGGCTTCGTGGCTGCGGGAGTGTGACGTATGTCGCTGAAAAATGACATCTTTTTGTCTGTGGAGAATTATTTTATGCGAAAATTGTTGGGTGTAGGGTGGAAAAAAGGGTGGATAGGTTTGGTTGGGGGCGAGTACTTATGTGGGTGAAGGTGAAGTAGTTTGACTTTTCCTTTGGGGAGCAATGAGGGGGCCACAGGAGATAAATGGACACGTGTTGAAGTTGGACATGGACGTCGGGAACGTTCAATTATGTCGGGGAATGCTGCGTATCTTTATACGTATTATGTATAGTACATCTCCTTGGGAGCTTTGGTTGCTGCTTGATTGTGTGGACTAGGTTCAAATCCTGTTCGTATTCTACTTCTACTATTGTATTTAAGTATTATTTTTTAGTTTATCTATATTAATATAAAAAAAATTATTTATAATCAAACGATGATTAATAATATTATCGTATCACTCTTTTGTGAAATTAAAAATATCCTTCATAATAAATAACTAACTTATCTTCTTTTTAAAAATTTACATTAATCAATCAATTTTTATTTTTATATACTAGTCATCATGACACGCCGCTATACTAATATAAAAAGAAAAGTTCATCCACGTTTACAAACGGCGGTTAATAACACCGCTGCACAATTTTCTTGTGAAGTAAAAATAATAAAATAATTAACTTTGTCAATTTTTCAAAAATTTATGTTAATTGATAAATTTTTATTTTTATTAATATAATATATTGATTTATATATTTTACTCTTATTTATAATCTATACTAATAGAAAGGATTTTTTGTCTATTTTTAAAATAAATAAGAGTTTTTAGCAGAATTTTTAAAACATCTTACTAAATATTAATTAATGAACTTTTGATTATCTTAGAAATATTGTGGTAGTGTGGAGATGAGTCATATTTGGTCCAACTTCTGGGACCATTTCCTTTTGTGTTGTCAAATGAGGAGAAGATAGCCATCGCGTTTTGGAATTTATTGAAATAAAAAAAATATTACAAATAATTTTTGAATTTAATTATATTTTTTACAGGTACAAAATCTCTACTTAAAATTTATGATTCTTCACTTTAAAAAAATGCAATCTTCTATTTTGACAACTTCGAATATGGAACTTGGTGTTTTAATTTTCTTCGATGTCGACTCAGATCTTCAATAATGTTAATTTAGGAGTTTTTTGACTTATTCTCGAATTAAACATATACATTTGGAGAACTTGACTTGAACTCGAATATTTCTTTATGCATTTGAAGTTTTGATCTTCTGTCAAGATGAATCTGTGTCTCGATAACGTTAATTCGCAGGTCGTTCAACTTCTTCTCAAATCAAACGTTAACTGTGGATGATCTTCGAGATGTACGCCTTGATTTTTGCTTCGAACGTCGTGGATTTTTCTTTATTTTCGCTTGAGAGGATTTTGAAACTTCTCGTATGCTCTCTTACTCGTGTCTTCAATTGTATCTTCAATTTTTTGTCTGCTATTGGAGACCATTCTTATTTATAATTGTAGGATGGAAGACTTTTATATTTACTTGATGAGGTAACGCGATTGGATTGACCCTCTACGATTTGTTTGACATTTGCTCCCAATTTACAATTACCATTTTATTTCTAAATTGCCTTGCACTTGCTTGATTTGAAAAATATGATGCAATTGTCAAAAATATGAAATTTGACACCTAATTTGATTGGTTGAAAAATAAATATTAATATTAATTAAATAACTATTTACTTTAGAAAATAAATTTAATTAAAGTCCCAAATATAAATAATATTTAATATATTATTTTTCAAGTCGCACAATTTTATAGAGCATATATTTAATTTGTCTACAAATACCCCTTGCAAACTTCGATTCTCTTATGTTTTTTGGACAAGATACGTGAAGGCCCCTTTAACTTATATATATATAAGCACACACACTAAATTAAAAACACACACACAGATTGCACAGCAAAACAGGATTTCGAAGTGAAAGCATTCAACAATTTTCCATTTAATAATTAAATTGTTGTACGGTCGAAGTAAGTAAATAATTAGTATTATCTATATATGTTTTTTTTTTTGTGATGTTATTGTTATATAAGTCTGTGATTCACGCCGAAACTGAATTATTTGTAATATATGAGTGGTGGATGATTTAATTTGAATGATTAAATTGTGAGAAATACGTTGAAGTATTACATTTAAGGAATGATGTGTTGTTGGTGCTGGTAAATGAAAATGTATGTGTGAAGATCTGAAGTAGAACAGAAATTGTAAAGGAAGATTCCACAGAACCAGTGAACTCGATTTACAAGAAGCAAATGTGTAATTTGTTCTCTGTTACAGTTCTTGAGAGTGTATCTATATATATTGTGCCTTGAAGAAGATAAAACTACTTAACCGATTAAAACTGCTATTAACAACCTAAACTAACTAAGAGTTGCAGTAGTTAAAGAAAGCGTGGATGCGAGATAAGTTTTACTTATCTCGCATTTACATAGGCGCCAAAACAGAGATCCTAACTCGCGACGCTTTTATAAGTAAAAAGGCGATTCTATGAGAGCATGCTTGATAAACGCTTTACAAGTCGAGGAAGCGTTTCTATAACTAAAGCACGATTTCCTGAATTAGAGTTCTGTCTTCATTTTAAAGATAGCAGATTGCAAGTGTTGAGCTGGGCAAGTATGGTGGAGATGATCAGCATTTCTTTACAGTATCAATATATGATTTTACGTCATTAGCTACTTACACGAGTGATGATATATGAAAACGAGAGAGTGGTGGAAATAGAATATAATTGTGATGCGAATACCATTTGATGTTGTTGAATAGCCTATGTGACAAAATAATAACAAAAGAGCTATAATGCAATGTGAAAAGAGCTGTGATGCGAATTAAAAAGAGCTATGATGCGAAATGAGATTAATGAGCCTTCGTGGTGTGTGAAGGGGATTCACTTAAACATTATATAATAAATGGTGAGATTGAATTGATGGAGAGGAATACTATATCACCTTTTAATAAACAGACTAGGAGAAGAAGAGTTTAATTGATTGTCTTATTATGAGTTGGCTATGTTATGAAATAAAGTTAGTTATGTTGGAGCTAAATTGATTATATATATATTGCCCATCTTGTCTTGTCTGGATTACATTTGATGTACATATATAGATAATGCCAGTTATTTACTTACTAAGTTGCAGACTCATTCCTCTACTAACATTTTTCAGGTATAGATCTTTTACCCACCAAGGATTAGGTATAAATCTTGCATTTCAATTAGATTAGGCCAGTATGCAATTTCTTTCTCACGCGCTAATAAAAATAGAAATCAACTTTTGGGGTTGTGCAAATATGAATTAGAAATGAGGATGGTAAATGAGCCAATTATAACAGTTCTATTTTATAATATTTGGTAGACATATGTATAATCTGGTGATTGAAAAATTCGGTAGCGGCGATGATGAGATCATGTGTAGATATATTCCGCGGGGATTGGATTATGATGGTATTTACATGTATAAACAGGGTTTACTTTAAGTGAGATACTTGAGGATGATATATATAATTATAATGTCGTTAGAGAGTGCTACATCAATATTTCTTCTTTCATTAGTTATGTACTCACCATTGGAGGTGATGTAGTATCTTGGATGTTCTTAAAACAAACTTGTATAACTTGTTCAATAAGGAAACCAAGTCTATAGCTTTAGATAAAGTTGTACAAGAAGTCGATTGGCTTTCTAATTTCTTGGAGGACATTCCTTGTTGGACAAAACAACTACATGTAATTATTGTTGGGTATTTACCCCCTTCAGCGGAAGCTTGAAATAACCTATTCAACTATTACAGATTTAGAGTACACAACCCCTTAAATAATATTATAGGTCAATATACAATAATATAATAAAACATATATCACAAAGACAGTGGAATGTGGATTAAAGGCTGAGAGTGCCAGATCCAGAATGGGGACAACGGTCACAAGGCACCGCACCCAAAACACCCACAGCTGCACCACTAAGGTAACCGACCATTACGAAGATTTTGGTCACTGAGACCCGACTAACCAACCGATCACTAAGACTCAATCGAAACAGATTTAGTTCACTAAGAATTATCAGTGAGATGCTCAAGAGAGTTCAATCGATTAGATGGCCGACGGCCAAAATTCCCGTATAAAGGGATGAAGTAATGTGGAAGAAGAGGGGCCAATAGAGAGTTCCAAAGTCCTTGAAAATAGCAATGGACCATTCTCAAGAAATCGAGTGAGAGGAGGAGTAGAAGGGAGAGGTGCAGTCAATACAGATAGAGAGGGAAAGTGGGCAGTTAAGTAGTAACCAGGGTCGGGTCGGTGGTAGGTCGAGCAGTGGGCCTCCAAGTGGATGTGGGTTTGGGCCTTTTAATCTTTGGGCCTACTAATAATTAATGGGTCATGGGCCACCCAATTCTTACAATTATGATAGTCAAACGACTATAAAAAAATGACCCAAACCATCTCAAGTACTCCAAGCTAAGTATTATCCTAATAATTCTCCTCTCTCAACCTCACTTGGTCATAGATCATTTCTCACTTGGAGGTCTATTCTTAGTGCGAAGGATATGATTTATACAGGTGGAGAATTGGATCCGACTTGAATGTGAGCATTTGGAAGGATAAATGGATCCGTCGGCCATCGACCTTAAAAATAATTTCTAGGGCGCCAAAGGGCATGAAGGATGTTAAGGTTGCCGGACTTATTGATCCTTATTCACTAGACGTAGTAATAATGTTATTGCTCATAATCTAGCTAGGATTTTTGGTACTTCTCCTGCCGACACCAGTTTTTTTTCAGCTAACGATGTTCTTGGAGAAAATGCAAGCAACCATCCCGTGATATTATTGCAAATAAGAAAATTACCTTTTATGAAAAAATATTAGCAATCTTCCTCCTTCCCTATATTTTTTAAAATACATCAATTTACCCCCCTCCCCCTCTATTTTTGTAAAATGAAACAATTTACATCCCTAAACAGTGAGTAAATTGCATTAATTTAAAAAACACATGAGGATAAACTATTATTTTTTTACATTAAAAGATAATTTTTTCATTTATAATATTATAAGTAGATAAATCACATTAAAACCCGATGTTCTTAGATTTCATTTGTCAGACCTTCTCATTAATTACCGGTATATATTCCATTTCCCTTTGAAACGAAAACAAAAATTACAGGGCTTGGGCTTTTGACGAGAAAGCGCATTCAACAAATGATATGTAAACAAAGGGTCATTAATTAACACTAATGGGCCAATTATTAACATGCTTGAGACCAAATTAGCCTACTAATAATAAAGACTTTGGGTCCAATAAGGTTACTTGGAAATTGGCTCTTTTATTCTTGAAAAACACAAAAGTTATATAAGCAACTGTCAAACTCTTGCAGTATTTTGGTTAAATTATAAATATTAAACTGTTTTTTCAAATACTTCAATTTTAACTTTGTTTTTTTCAAAATGCACTCAACTTGTATAATTATTGAACTTACAGCTTACACCCACCACAATATCAAAAATTATTGCAGAACTGTGTCATTGCTCAACACCAAGATAACTACAATTTGATTCATTATTCAAACAAGAAAAGGTTTTGACAATGCAAAAGTTGAGTTGAGTTACACCCAACATAAAGGTTGGATTAGGTGGTGACTATTTGCTTCTCATTTAATTTAAATAAATACTTATACACCTAAGTAGTTATAATATTATACATGTATATATATATATATGATGTAATTCATTCAAAATATATGAAAAGAAACATTAAGTGAATTCTTTTTCAAGATCAATCTATAGTATAAAAATACGTTGGAGGTGTCGTGTTATATCATGCGATAATTTTCCAACCCTCGAATCAGAATCGATCTGATCGCTTTAATGTTCCAATTAATATTAGAACTATTATATCTATCCAAATATATATTATTTATTATTATTTTCTATCACTTTTTTTTTTTCAATCCCCATACACATATGCCTGTGTAAAATAATGTAAAGGGTAAATTACAAAGGACTTCCCTAATGTTTGACACAATTACAAACACCTCCTCATTGTTTGAAAAATTATAAATATCTTTTGGAATTATGGACGTCTGACAGATACCCTTTACAATTGATTGTCATGAAAGTATTTCAAACGACCATTAATATGAGGAGTACTTATAATTTTTTAAACAATGAAAAAGTAATTGTAATTACGGCAAACTTCAGGGAAGTCGATTGTAATTTACCATAATTTAAATATTGTTTGATAATAAACATTAATTAATGTGTTGACTTTGGATAAAAAGCAACCTCTTTTTTTCCAGAAAACCTTGAAATGTAGTTTACTTACTTGTAAGAACTAAGTGATCAACGTTGCCATTAACTGTCATTACAAGAAACGTACATCTATGAATTTACAAGTACTTACAACAACTTCGAAATATTGTTATTCTAGAACATTTAAATTAATAGTGATTAAGGGTTCGGTAATTAAGTGTGAGTTGAATAGTCAATGTCTTGTTAGAAAAGGAAGAATGCATGTCCAACTACTCATTCAGGAAATATGTTCTCCTATTTTCTTAGGGTTTTCTTCTTAGGACTCCCTCTTGTAAGAAAGGACGACGTTGTTAATTTGTCTGAGATCACTCATTTCTTCAAATCTCTTCACTTCTACACGTAATTAAGGACCAGGCCTAGCTTCTCTATTTTCTTTCCTTGACTGTCATTATGTATGTGTTGTGCTTTAAATACGATGCTGATAGTTTTATTTTTGTATTATCGAATTTGTTTTAGTAATCTTGTCATGTAATTTTTTATAAATGGATTAAATGTATTTTGGTCTTGTAATTTGGGTTATTTAACGTTTTTGTTCTTTAAGTTTTTAGAGTAGCATTTTTTGGTTCGGTGTCTTTTTAATTTTTGCCATTTTAGTTCTTTTCTCCCCAGAGTTCACCTCCACCGCGAGAACAGTGAACGAACTAAAATTGTGAAAATTAAAAAGATATTGGACCAAAATGCCCCTAAAAAATCAAAGGATAAAAATGCTGGAAAAAATGAACCAATTGGAATAGTAGCCCCAATTTTTAAAAGGTCACATAAGATGTACATGCACTTTTCCAGCGAGAATGGTGACCTCCAGCAAAAAAAGGACTAAAAAGTTGGTTTGGTTCAAATGAGAGGAAAATGAAAGTGAAGGGGCAAGGGGAAGTGAAAGAGGGAGAGCAAGGGAAAGAATTAAAGTTTTTTTTTTCAAGTTGTTCGGTATAATTGTAAAGCAAGTAAATCTCAAATATTTCTGCTTGTTTGGTAAAAAAAAAATTGAGAAAAAAAATTAATTTTATAATTTACTGAATAGTCCTTCTCTTCATTTAAAATAAATAATTTAATATTATACTAATATAATTCTAGTATATCAAAATTTTAAAATCTTATTAATAAAAACATTTATCAAACAAGAACTAGAATATTTTTTATTAATAAAAATATTAATCGTTGACTTCACTGGAATAGTTTCTCAACGATTTTGTTATTTTTTTTCTGGTGATTATATACGATATTACCAGCAAGAAGGAGAAAAGAATTAGAAAAAAAATTATATATATATATATGGACAATAGAGTAAATAAAATTAAATTTTTTTTAATCTTTTGTGCCTTATACCTTCACTTTTCCGTCTAATTTTAAACAAAAACAAACTTGAACTGTAGAGAGGTTTTATATACGTCGAGTTTTACTAAACTACCTCTTATACATTCCTTTTTACTTTCACTTTTCTTATACTCTCACTTTTTACCCCAACCAAACATACTCGAAGTCGCAAAAATTCAAAAAATTCAGGACCAAAATGCTACCTTAAAAAGCCAAAATCCAAGAACATCAATGCTCTAAGTTATGAGACCAAAAGCGCATTTAAACCTTTAATAGGTCTCATCGTTGAGGACAAATACAATAAGAATTTGCTAAAATTGCACATAGCCAACTTAATTTTGGGTACTTTTTGGTCATTTTTGTTCCCAATGTATGAGCTTTTTTAAAAATAGTTACATAAAAAAAATTATCGAAATAAATTCACTAAGAACTAAAATTACCCCCTATATTTACTCTAATTTTCCCAATTATAAAACATTATGAACACACCTTGCTTAATTTTTGGGCATTAGTTACAGTCAAGTCATAGCAGATGCACATAAATCTATATTTATAGCTAATTTTGAGTTCTATACCTAGTTAACCAGTCATGACTCTGAATATTTTGAATTTTGTAGTAATATCATGGTTATAAAAGTTGGTAGTTATTTTTATTTTTTTTATACTATGCAATTCTTTATATCATTTAATACCTCCAAATTTAAAGACTGCTGATTCGTTACATCAAGAATTCAAATCAATTCATACGTTTAATCGAGATAAATAAATAAGAAACTATATAGAACTAAATTGTCAAAAAAATAATTAAATGTGTAGATGGGGTAAGTTACAGAACCAAAAGAGCCAATCACCTAAAATTACATGACAAAAAATATAATTTTGCCTTTTATTTAAGTAAAGATTTTATACACATGACGTGTATATGGTAAATGACACAGATTTTACAACTAAAATCTGATCCGAGCACAATCATGCATGCTCATTTTGATCGATCGACGTCTCCAACACGATTCATGTATGCGCACCAACACAATAGGAATTAAGTTCAGTTTCACTAAATCATCGTCAGATCATAATACATTTATATAAAATACTTTATATTTAATTTCTATAAAATATATTACCATAAATTAAGATAAGTTTCTAAGTAGATCAATTATATTTTTATGTACGGTGTACGATATATGTTCAATTTCCCACAAGAAATCGACATAAATCATAATGCACCCTATCATCATAGGACTAATTAATAATATTCAGCAAAGATTTTGAATTCCTTGCAACCTTGTCCATGAAATTCTCACCAACTGCTATTTAATCCCTACTTGCAGCAAAGGATGTTATATGGTTTTATAGCATGTATATGCATGACTATGATCAAGACAACATAAAAGCATAAAAAACACAGACACACCTGCGTGTGTGTGTTTGCATTGCCTTAAAAAATGTAGGTGGTAGTCAAAAGTACGTAGTATTGGTCTGAACCAACCAATTTTAGATGCCTATTGTTCCAATTCAAGCAAGCAATAGCTAACACAGGTCATCATTACCTGCCCTTTTGAAACTATTGTATACCAATTCCTTTTTATAATTTTAATCCTATTTTATGAAATTTTTAAAAGATGATTCTAAAATTAAGAAAAACTCGACACATTTAATCTTGTACTTTACGAAGTTTTCAAAATAGTCCAAACATATTGAAAAGCCTTGACACATTTAATCCCATAAAGCAGAGGACTAGATGTGCCGAATTTTCTTAATTTTGTGTCATTTTAAAAATTCCGCAAAATATAGAACTAAATGTGTAATATATATTGAATTTTTAGGACTTTTAAAAATCTCATAAAGCGGACTAAAAAGTGTTGAATCCCCTATTGTATGGGATTAAAAATATAATTTTACCTTTTTCTACTGAACGTGGAGTAAATCATAGAAATTCTCCTTCATTATATATAAAATATTATGATTAATTAATCCTTTAGTCAACTCACCCCTAACTCTCATCACCCCAAATTCATAGGTTGTTTTACAATGGATTAAGTAGATATAACTGTTCTGTAATTAATTATTAGTGATGTCAGGACCTTCCTGCAAAATACCTAGGAATTCCAAATAAATTATGGATTCCATCCTTTTAATTCAAAGTTTTTACAATTTCAACTCTGGCACATTCAAAATATGGACACACCATCATTATTAAATCATTTTGGCGTCTATCATTCATACAATTGAAGTAAATTTCATAAATATTCGTTATTCATACAACAACTATAATTTTTACTATCCATATATTCATACGACCTTCGCTACCCTCTTCTTACAATGTAATGTTAGTCATGTAATTTATGGGAGGTGATATTTTTTTATCATACACGATTAATTTTAGTAATTTAGTTCTATAATTTTAAAATTTTGATAATTTTCATACTTTTTCAGCCAAATTGCTCGAAAAAATGCATGTAACTTGTACATGACCTATTAAATTGTAATTTTAGTCGGCATATTTAGTCCCGTAACTTAAGAGAGTTGATATTTTTCTTATCTTGTACGCATTAATTTACATGATCAAAATTATAATTTAATTAGATTTGCGCAAGTAACGTGCAATTTTCTAGTCAAATTAGTCAAAAATGACTAAAATTGCTAAAATTATAAAGTTACAAAATTAAATTATAAAAATCAAATAAAAAATGCCATTCTTCCTCGATTACAAGAATAAAATTATAATTTTTTCAATCACATTTTAAAAATTCGAGGCAGATCTCTTTCATTTGGAATGGCTATCACCTAAAATCAGTTTAAAAATATTTCTGAACAAGAATTAGTATTTTGAAATAATTACTTGAGAATGTCATATCCAACGTCGTCGACATCCAATTTGATATTCAAACTAATGTAATAATATTGTGACATATATATATTTTATGTTGACATGAAATCTGCAGTGGTTGGATAAAAAGGTTAAAGGTTGGGTCGGAAATTTTGGTCAAGCTTTTTACCAGGAAACCACGATAATAATTAATATATATATATATATATATATATATAATTTCGGAAGTAGGTTATTGGAAATCAACATAAACAATAATATAAAAATAATAATTGAACACTATTATAAAAGAAGAACTATATGATTTAAAGGGTGCATTTGTAAGTTTTTAAAAATATTTTATGAAATTTATGATTTAATTATAAGATCTTGTTAATTACGAATTTAACGACAGAGGAAAATCTTGGTGTAATTTGTCTGTATTGTGATGGACACTAGAAAAAATATTAATTATAAAATTAATTTATATTAATAATACGGTAAGTATAATTCACGCATCATTATATGATATATATGGTATACATTAGATTCAATCTAACCCAATTAAAATTAAAATATTTTTCTGCATTTAGGGAAAATTTATATATAGACCGACGTGAAAATACTAAAAAATTTAAATTATGTTGTATGACCATTTTGTGGATTTTTGTAATTATGTACTTACACTAAAAAAAGATATGGGTTATTTTTTATATACAGTAAACCACTATAGTTTAAAATTTATGAAAAATTAATACGATCTATTAGAATTAAATAAAATCACAATGGTTTGTCAACATTTGTGATTTTACCTATTGTGAAAATATTAGTCATAATTTATATCTTATTATTAAGAGAGAGCACCTATTTGATGTCTCTCCCTTTTTTGGTCTGTTTTTTTATATTTAATTTACTTTTTTATTCATCTTATAACTCCCATTTCCTCCATTATCTTTTGATATTTACTTATTTATGTTTATTTTCATGCATCTTTTATTGACACTATTTGTTGGGTGAAAATCTAGCCCAAAAAATAAACATTAATCAACTATTACAACGAATCATTGGTTACGAAAGCCCCTTAATATTACGAACCAATATTATAGCAAATATCAACAAATATTTACAAATTTCGACGAACAACAAAAATAGATAAAACGGGAACAAAAAAGGTGGTTGGCTCAAGGAGCCAAATCTAGAGAAGGAAGCCCACAACCACTAAGGCTGGCAACCACACATGGGTTGCTAAAACCCAAAACACGCCACCAAGGCCAGTCCACAAAGGACAATAAAAAACACTTAGAACAACACCCAAATGAACCACTAAAGCTTAGTCACAGAAACTCATCAGGTTTTCATTAAGAAAATGCTCATAGAAAACCTTTTTCTCGTTCAGTTCTGTTCCACCTGTGAGTTTTATTCTTGTCAGGAGCCGTGAAAGGGTTTTATAGAGAGGCCATTGATGATAGAAAGAGAAAAGAACATCGGAGGAAGAAATCGAAAGAGAGAGAGAGAGAGAGAGAGAGAGAGAGAGAGAGATCTGAGAAAGAGACGAGGAGACAGATGAAAAATAGGGTTAGGGTTTCATCTGCAAAAGAGGGAGGGAAAATAAATGCAATAGAGAGCCGGGTAGGAGGAATTGGCCTGAGCCAAAAAAATGGGCAAAGGCACCAAGAAATTGGACAGCCATCCAGGTGTCTGGTTTTTGGTGGTGTGGGTGAGGCCTTCCCAATTGAGTCATGGGCTATATTTTTCCAACATTTTCTTATTATAAACTTAATATTAACTTATATTTTCTGAATATTTTATTAAATAATAAATATTTTTAAAGTATTATGTTTTAAATAGTATTGTAAAATTTGCACATACATAGTATGTGCCCCAAATACTAGTTGTAAATAACATTTTACCATTGTTTGTAGAAACAACAGCTAATCGTCCTTGTGCAACTATGGCCAATTAGTATTCGTCATAACTTTTACTTTTAACCATAATAATTAACCATCACAAACAATATTTTAATTTACAGTTTTCAGTGAGAAATTTGTAATTTTAATTTTGTATAGATTTTAGTAAAAAAATTAAAATATATTGGAATTAGTTCAAAATATTATATTTTATATAAAATTATAGTGTCAAATCAATATATTTTAATCAAAATATATATAATAAACAAACATGTTTGCACTTGATTGAAAATTGAAACTTGAAAATGCAAACATAAACAAACAGCCTGGGCATAAGGATTTTCAATAAATAGAGATCAGTATATTTATATATGTATATTAAAGATAAATAATAATCTTTATTAATAAGACATAATTATATCATAATTTTCCTGCAAAAGAGAGATCAAATATATAAAATAAGAAATGTGAAATAACAAATAGCTAAAGACTAATAATCCCAATAGATATTCAAAGTGCGTATAGATTATCAATACATTTATTGACAATATTGTTAATTTTTGTTTTCTATTCAGAAAAAAAAAAAAAAAAAAAAAAAAAAAAAAAAAAAAGAAAGAAAGATAAAAGAGAAGATCATGACAACAAAAACTCACAGAAAACGAAGGCAAAAGTGCTTGTAGCTACAGATGACATACGTATATGTGTGTGTATGTATATAATTACACAGTACTAAGCAATCTCATGGAAAATAGGATCATCCAGAAGATCAGACCACATTTGAGCACCGCCGTAGCTGGACGTGCTGCAAGCATCCACCGTGTTAGTAATGGAATTCTCAGTCACCGGCGCCGCCGCAGATGGTGGCGACGGAGACAGATTCTGCCTGATCAGCCACGGGGAAGAAGACCCCGGCGAGTTCTCCACTGCACAAAAATCAGAACCCTGACCCACGCCGCCGCCGCACTTGCTCAAGGAACTCTGATCATTAATAACGCTGCATGGGGCTTGTAAATCAGGTAAATGGGAGAAAGGCGCCACCGGGTCCTGGAGAAAACTGGCAGCCAGAGCCGGCGGGGCCAAGATTGAAAGCAGACATATCTGCAGGAACAGTAGTAGCAGCGGTGGGGAATGGCGCCGGGGGCTGGTGGTGGAGGAGGGTCTGGAGGTACTGGTTGAGGCGAGCGATGTGGAGAGCTTCGGCAGCTTGGAGGCGCATGGCTTGTTCTTCCGGCCATGAAGGGTTGTCGATGAGGTTAGCGAGGGCGATGAGGTGAGGGAGAGTGGAGAAGATGTCGGTTCGTGGGCGGTGGGTCATGGGGTCGAACCCCATCTGGATCAGCTTCTTCTTCAGATGTGTGTTCCAGAAATTCTTTATCTCATTGTCTGTTCTCCCCGGCAGGTGAGTTGCTATTGCAGACCACCTTTCAAAACCCAAAACAAAATAAATAAAATGTAAATAATATATAAAGTTGCAATTTATTTGAATTAAGTGCAAATAAAATGTAATTTTTCGATCAAACTGACCATAAAAGAATTAAAATATTTAAAATTTTAAAATTACAAAACTAAATTGCAAAAAATAATTCGTGCACGACCAAAAAAATCACCCTCCACAAATTCTAGATTAGAATTATAATTTAATTGGATTATATATAAGTCACATACAATTTTTTGGTCAAATTGATCAGAAAATGATGAAAATTGCCAAAAAATTATAAAAATCGATTCACACAGGATAAAAAATACAACCTCCCATGCACGACAATAATTTCCAAATTGGTAATATATAGCCATAGTTTTAACTAAATGTAATTCATATATAAATTTTGAGATTATAGAGGAAAATTAATATAAGAGAGTGGACCACCTAATCCAGCCCCTACTAGCCAATTACTTTTTTTAGATATAATTAAAATTAAATGTAAATCATAATGGCGTATATATATATATATATATATATTATAAAAACATAATTAAAATTAATTTATATATTTTGATGAGAGGGAAAATATTGATATAAAAACAAGAATAAATTTGAACATGGGAATTAACGAAAGTAGGAATGAATTACTTGTTGCCAAGAATGGCATGGAGATTGAGAATGGTTTGCTCTTCTTCTTGAGAGAACTTTCCTCTCTTGATATCTGGTCTTAAATAGTTATGCCATCGCAGCCTGCAGCTCTTCCCGCACCTGTTTAACCCTTCATCAACAGTACATAATATAGCCAACCATCATCATTAATTACCTCAAAATAATTAAGGTAATTGTACTGCTAATTAATCTATATATATATACATATGTGTGTGTGTACCAGCAAGTTTGGGGAGAGCTCTCCAGCTTCCATGTCCGTGTTTCTGTATGTATTTGATGAGCTTGTCATCTTCTTCAGGAGTCCATGGCCCTTTCTTCAACCCACTCTCATCACAGCATGGTGATCTTCCCATTCTTTGCACCTTCTCTCTCTCTATATCTATATCTTGTTCTTGTAAGATTTGATGTTGTCAGAATCTGGTTATGACATATGTAATACGGGCAGCTGCCTTTTGCCTTTGCCTCCCTCCACTCCAACCAAAGAAGTGGGAAGCTGAGGGGGTATATATATAACTCAATAACTCTTTCCTCTTACCCTCATTTGTCCTCTTCTTGTATGCCTCCACCTTTCATATCCCTCCTTCCTCTTCAAATTACAATTATGCCCTTCCACTTCTATTTAATTACGTGAAAAAAACCACGTGCTGGTAATTGTGACTGCTTGTGACTAATTATGCCCGTTTCGTCCTTTTTTTTAGCAAGTAGAAAAAATAATTAAAATAAATTTAATAAGAGAAAAAAGATGCAAGTATTTAAATGAGAGAAAATTATAATAAAAAATGATGGTGTAGTGAGAATTTAATTATAAAATTGATAGACCAATATACATACTCTTTATTTTTCGGATGTTTCAATTTTAAATTTTTTATTTTTTTCCATTATTTATTGTAAATTTGTAAATACTCTCCGTTGATTTTATTTTAATTTAAAATTATAGTTTTTTTTTTAAAGTACAGCACTTTTTCATATACAAATTCTCGCAGACACTCTCTTTTTTAATCACCCACAAAATAAATAGGAACATAAACTGATGGGATGAGGGGCAATTAGGGGAATTCATGTGCTTTCAATATCAACAATCATCAATGGAAGATAGGAAATGCATAAAAAAGGTGAAGAAAGTCAACATCAGGAACAGGTGGCGGCTGCCATCTGGTCAGAGCAACACACACAATGCACGCAATGCCGGCCCCACCCTTTCGTCATTCTTTCTTTTTTATATTTATTTATTTATTTTTATATATAACTGCATGGCAAAAATTTCATTAATTTTATTTTATTTATATATGTACATATACGGTGACGTACAATTCAAATTAAGTGATGGATAGAGTGTGCGACTGTACAATTAGATTTTCGTTATTGAGTACTACGTAACCAATATTTGATCGTTGTGGTTATAATTTTTTTTTATTTTAATTAGATTTAATCAAATTAAATGAATTATATAATAATATTTATCATGTAATTAATTATTTTTTTAAATAGTACATCAATCACACTTTATATATAGTCAAACTCGACCCAAATTAGAATTTCCCACATGATCACTAGTCTAGAGGCATGTAGTTTGAATTTTTAATGAATTAATTTCTTGTTTATTGCATTACTAGTAGGGAAATAAAATGTAAAAAATCTGTATGGATCAAATACAACATTTTCGCTAAATCTAATAATTTTTTGATGAATCTATAAAGATATGATATTTATTTTTAATTGATTACATATAATTAGATCATGAATTGCGATTATTAATAATAAATATACTAATTATCAATATATATTTTCAAATATATGTACTATATATATCAAATGTAGTCTATTGATGTATACTAATTAGAATGTATTATATATATATATATATGGGATAATTACACTCATTTCCTTTGAGATTTGGTGTAATTACATGTAGACCTTCTGTTATTTAAGAAAGTACATCTAGCATCCCTGATGTTTGCTTTTGTTTAACAATAAATCCCCCGTTAGTCAAAATTCATGAAATTTGCTGATATTAACAAAATAAATAAATAAAAAATAATATTTACCTCGATTGACTTATTATTGATTTATTGCAGGTCAAATAATTTTTTTCGGACCAACTACCCTTATAATGGTAAAAATATATCTTCTCACATGCATTAATGCGTGAAGAAGTATGAGGATAATTTGGTTATAAAAGAATTATTTAACCTACAATAAGACAGTAATAAGTCAATAGGGGATAAATATATATATATATTTATTTTTTTTATTAATATCAACAAATTTGGTGAAGTTTGACTAATAGAAGGAATTATATATTAGACGAAAACAAACCTCACGAGTGTTAGATGTAATTCTGCAAATCACAAAAAATTTACGTGCAGAATAACAATGGATCAGTGAATATAGTATGCAAAAAGAAAATCGTAATCCACCTACTAAACCACACGTAATGTGGTGATTATATTGAAGTAGTTAGAGGAACTCCACAATTTAATCACAATGATAATAAGACTCGACCATAACTCCATGTATATATTTATATATATATATATATAGGGATAAATTATACTTCCCTCCCTTCAGATACAAATGCTTGTACGTGTGTATGCATGTGTGTATAAATAGATGCATACATATATAGATATATATATATGCTCTGATATCATCGAAAAACGTTGCTTCAGCAGAGAAGTGAAAACCAAACTAAGATGGTGACATGAAGAGATAGACGTCCCCTTAACCATTTCTATTTGTGTAATTTGACCATTGAGAGAGAGAGAGAGAGAGAGAGAGAGAGAGAGAGAGAGAGGGTTAGAGGAGAAGTTGGTGCAGCAAACTTTCTACTAGTTCACTTTCACCATCTTTATTAATATAACACATACATTTTAGTTAGGAGACGATTATATTTACACTGCCTAATTTTTAATCTATTTATATAACTCGTTTTTTATCTTTTGCATCATTACAGAATCATTCCGAGCAATCAAAAAATAAGAATAGTTTGCGTAATATATTGAGTTTTTTTAAGGTATATGTGCAATTTTTCGAAAAACAGGGGTGGTTGGGTAAATATTATTGATATTTTTAATGGGTATATGTGCAATTTTTCAAAAAAGTTAAAGATAATTTTTATAAATAAATCATAGGTCAAGGGTGTAGATGTAATTATATATCCCCTTTAGTTAATTATGCATTTATTTTAGATAAATAAGGCATTCACATTGGTTCCTAAATAAAAATTAAACGTATGCAAAGTAATTGAAAAGTACTGCCTAAAAGATAATATCAGCAACAAAAAATTAAGTAATAATATCAAAATTTTCTTTATATTTATATATATATATATATGTCACCTGATCATGATATTTAAGAATTTTATTTTGTCATTCAGGGTTAATTATTTTTTTATTATAAAAATAATTATATAAATAATATTTTTTAAATATATTAATAAATTTATATCGAGTTGTGGACAACATAATATTTTAATTTTAAAAAAATCATCCATCAAGTCATGGATGTGATGAGGAATATTTTTTTTAAAAAAATAAAGGCCGAGTCGTGGACGCTGTTCAAGGCTCCATTCTTATTTTTAAAAAATTATATTAAAATTATTAATGATAAATTTAAACATTATAATTACAATAATTTGTTATAAATATTATAATAAAAATACAAATATTAAAAATATTCGTTCGTTCCTTAATTGCGTCTGTGGCATTGAAGGCCAAGGTTTTCTTATTTTTCTCGCCTACATTTTGTATTGATTCATTTGGTTCATCATTATCATTACCACCAGAATTAATGTGCAACCGACTTGATGATACTGCAGAACTAGACTTCACATTATCACGATATGCACTAAATACTGGAAATGAAATTGGTAAAATGTTATATCATGGTGCATATAGTTGATCAATGTCAAGGCCAATGTCAAGATCTACATGTGAAGAATAAGCTCTTGCATGGCTTGACATATATGAAGCCGATTGGAACCAATCATCTTGTGGCGATTGAGCCATGTAGTAATCTTGAGACAGTTGAGACACATAATAATCTTGAGGCATATACACTATAGAAGGACCAGCTATATCCACCCCAACATCATCACATTCAACTGATCCAATAGACATTCGGCTAGAACTTCTCTTTTACTTGTGGAATGTGCTGGGAGCATTTTCAGATGACGTTGCAATTTGTTATAGCTGATGTGTTAGGGCTTCCTTGATAATTTGTATTCCATGTGCGAATCGATCCACCAATGGGCGGTACTCTTCAATATCTAGTGGTCTAGATCGATAAATTGCTTCAAGGGCATTTACCTCTTTTTTTTAAGATCGTAGAAAAATGATAAATTTTAATATAAAAAAAAGTGTTTAAAATAAAGCATGTGATATTATATAACATACCACAATCTGAAGATAGGTGATCTCCAGGTTGGTATCAGCTTTTCACAGTCTGTCAGTAGATAACAACACGAAATGACGTGTTATGTTGTCGTATCATTCTCAATACCCTAGTTTGTATCTTTTCTGTTGGAAATGGATAGACTTTATACAGTCGTGTCATATCATTTTTGTTATCTAGTGATGTATTGTATGTGTTGCAGGTTCCAATATATACCTTATACAGGCTCATATCCCGAGTATTTGCCACTTTTGGAATATTTTACCTCATCCTAAATTGGAGAAGGACCTGTTTGGAATGATGTATTTCCACTATTGTATAGAATATTAAAGGACATGTTGATCTCCACGATTGGGGGTTAAAATCAGCTGTATATGCCATAATGACATCTGAGTTCATATCATATGGCTGCCAGATAAACTCTAATAAATGAAACGTTGTAAGTTAATGTGCATTAAATATTCTTATAGATGTATGTAATGTCTTGAATATAAAATACCTGATCAGACTGCATCTCATCATCTCTTATAACTAAGACAGTTGTTCGTAATGTTATAGTGAAATTGTGCTCACAGTTCCATATTGCACCACATAGTGCTGTTGGGAGCAAACGATTATTATCTATTTGGATTTGGCCCATATATACAAGTTCCACAGCAAATCCAGGGCAAAGTGGAGTGGTACGTGACCAGGCCCACATCTGCAAAAAAAATATAAATTTTTGTTATTATTTTAAAAAAATATTTGTCTATGAATTTAATAATTCAATGTTACTTGTAACAACTGCAATGCTCCACCAATTGCAGCTTTGCCTTTGATGTTGACATTACATAATTCACGGTATAAAAATACCAGGAACAACACTGCCCCAAATATGTCGACTTCATCTTCTTGCATAGAAATTTTATGCAAAGACAACACTGCCCCAGTTTTATATCTTTATTTTCTTCCAAATATGTCGACTTCATCTTCTCGCATAGAAATTTTTGTGTATTTTGATGGTGAATTATCTAGTAATGGTTGGTCTGTTACAAATGATCATATGCCTACGGCGACGATGAGGAGATCTCGTTCATCAACTTATGCTCAATTTCTATCAAAAAATTATCAAAAGATTGGTATTGATAGCAACGAATACTTATTGAAAGTATCTGCGAAACATTCATGCCAATATCTCAATCGCATTAAAAAAACTCTCATACAAATCAAAGATGACGACACTTTGTCATACAAATCAGCCAAAAAAGAACTATAATTACCAAAATTTTAAAATTATAAGATTAAAATACGAAAATCAATTCGTGCAAAATAAAAAATATTAGCGCTTCTAAACTATAGGACTAAAATGGTAATTTTTCCTATCCACCACAGAAAAGTCAACACTATTGTAAAAATATAGTTGAGACATGGAAAAAGCTCAAATAATTAATTATTTTTTTTAAACCTCAAGTAATGAATGATGTCCTATATATCCTCAACTAGGTAATAGAGAGAAAATTAAAAACATGCACTGAATTAAATAATTCAAAAAATATAGAGGTGCCGATATACATTTCTTGAGGTTGAAGTACTCATGTTTATGCTCATATATCTAACATAATATCAAAAATGGCTACTTTAATATTTTCTTTAATTTCTTAATAGAAATAATAATGATATTATATAAAAATATTGATTTAATATCAAATTAAAAAAATAATAATGGGAAACACACTGTGAATTACATAAAATTATATAAATTCCATAATTTTGCAATAAAATTTTGGGATAAATCACCACATTTTCTCTCTATCAAATACTAATAATATTTCAGTCTAATGATTAAGGGTGGGATCCTATAAACAAATTTGAGGTTACAATTTTTGACCCCATCTCATGTACATGTAGGTATTGGTCTTACTTAATATGAGTTTTTTGTATTTTTTTATATTAATTTAAAATCGAATATCGATGTATTTTAATTAAACTGATATATTACTGAATTTATTGAGATTTTAATATAATTATATAAAATCAACTATTGAGATATCAATATAATCATATAATTATCATTTACTGAAAAGAAAACATCAAATAACTACCCCATTCAGAATAAATATTAGGGTAAATTACAATGACCTTCCTGAGGTTTGGCATAATTACGAATACCCCCTAGTTGTTTGAAAAAATTACCAATATCCACCTGATTTTAACGGCCGTATAACAATTAGCCCAATCCCATTAGGTTTCCATCCATTTTTTATGGTAAACTGACCAAAATTATCTTATGATTAAAAATTATAATTTTATTTATTTTTTTATGGGCTAAGTAGATATTTTTTTTATAATTTTTAAAATTTTTCCATCCCTCTCGTTCAATTTTTTTAAAAGTTTTAATTTTTTAAAAAAAATAAAAAAATACAGGAAGGGCAAAGTTGTTAATTTCATACCTTCATTCAAGAATTACATAATTTCATCAAACATCAGGGGGTATTTGTAATTTTTTAAACAATAAGAAGATATTCATAATTATGCCAAATTTAAAAAAAAATTATTGTAATTTACTCTAAATATTAACATTCACTTGACTAATTATAAATTCATAGTCTTATGTTTATCAGTACGTACAAAATACCAACTAGAATTATATAAACTTCTCTTAGTTTAATTTTAGCAATCTAAATTTTTTAATGGGATAGTAATTAATTATCAATGATATTGGCACTCTACTCCTATATATATACTTCATCAAATATAATATGAATTTTTTTATTTTTATTTTTTAAGATAGAAGAGGTAATTACATGATTATATCAATATTTAAATAAATTAAACAATATATCAATTTAATCTATACAGTAATATAAGTAAAAATCATATAAAATAAAAATTATAATAAACTCACATAAAAGTCAGAAAAATACGTACATGACAGGTGGGACTTAAAATAATAACCTTGAACTAAGAAAGCATTTGGAAAAACTTTTGCTTTTAGAGAAATGATTTTTACAGAAAAAGTTGGAAGTTGTAGCAGAATCAAAAGTAGCCAGTAAAAAAATAATGAAAAGCAAATAAAAGTCAAATTGGATAGTGTTTTGACAAAGATCACTTCTAAAATAAACTGAATTGATTAAAGATAATTTTGTCCCCATTTGTTAAAAAGATACTATTTTTGCTTATGTTTGTACTTGTTGTTTGTCAATAATAATTTATTTTTTGAAAATAATAATATATTTTATTTTTATTAGTATACTTCATATTCAATTTTTTTTATCGATTAATAGAAAAAGTGAATGTTTAATTTAATAATCCTCCCACTAAGTAATATAATTGTTGATCATACACAATAATTAAACTTGCATGATTGTAAAAAAATATCATTTTATTAATTAATCACAACCATTAAATTTATATTTTTAATGATACAGGAATAACATAATTAAACAATATAGCAAATAAAATAAAAAAATTCTAAAATATTTAATATTTGAAAGTGTAAATTTTAATTATTTTTAAATATGTAATTTTGAAAAAAAATAAAAACTATAAAGTTGAATTAAGATTATTATAATGATGATAAAGTAGTCAAAAATAAATTTGAATTTATTTACAGAAAAACTAAAGCATGATGCTTTCAGCTTTTGGCTTTAGCAATTTTAAAAATAAAAGGTGGCATTTCAAATACCTCAAAAGTATTTAATTAGTTATATTTATTATTATTATGCTGTCACTACAACTTTCCTTATGTACTACATTAGTAGTAGCAATTTTTATATAATTGTTACTATCGGATTATAAAATCGTACGAATCATTATATATTCTGATGAAATACAAATTATTATTGTATATTTTAAAATTAATTTTAAATTATTGCTACAGTATATTTATACTAATATAAAAATAAAATGACTTCCATATTCACAAATGACGATTAATGACACCTCTGTACATACAACAATGTCCCACGATTACTAATATTTGTTTATAGTTTGTGGGTAAGATCATGGTATAATTAGCATTCTAATTCTGTTTAATAATTTAATTGGATGAAATAGGCCCTACCCAGAAATCCAAAGTCCAACATCTTACTTCATCATATGCCTCTGTCAAACCTACACTGGATTCGTAAGTGTCAGCATCAGCAAACCAACTACCCTCAAGGTTGCAATGACGTGGATGTTTAGGACCAGAGTCCCCCAGATTTTTAATACATCTTTTATCTGTATTAGTTGGTAAATTTGAGGCATCATAATAAAAAAAATTATTGGTTTGGGCTCTATAAATATGAGTATATGTATGTTTATTATGTTAAAATTATATTTTTAATCTCATAAGATATCAATATTTTTAATTATTTGTTTTGCGGGTTTTTTTAAATAATCACAAAATTGAGAAAATTCGACACATTTGGTCTTCTGTTTTATGAAATTTCAAAATAATCCCAGAATTTGAAAAAATTCGGCACACTTAGTTTTTTGCTTTGTTGAATTTACGGGAATAAATGTATTGAATTTTTCAATTTTAGGATTATCTTGAAAACTACGTAAAGCATAGAACTATATGTGTTGAGATTTTTCAATTCTTGGGCCATTTAAAGCTGATGATTACAATTATTTAACCCCTATCCGATGGGACTAAAAGTGTAATTTCGCCGTATACTTCTATAGTATTAGTTGTTTCTTTAACTTGTCAACAGTATTAGTTGATTTGCATTATTGATATATCGGATCAGTATTTCAATTTAAATGTATTGAATTATATAATAAATTGCATATTGTACTTTAAAAAAAAAAAGGAGAAAATATATTTTATCACAAACTCAAACCCCAGCCTTTTGATTTCAAGTGAATTTTCTTTCTTTAAGGCTACGCATATAGATATTTAGGTGAGATTGACCGAAACTACGGATATGTTTAGGTCATCTAAAATTTTGCTTTTGTACTTATTTATATATATGGTGTGAAATTAAACAATTCAATCATAAATTAAAATTCTTGTTTTGGAATATTAGGTTTTATGTTTTTTTTTTCTTGGTATTCTTTTTCTCTTTGTGAACATATGAATATTTTTTTTATATTAAACAAATTATATTATTTAATATTCAAATTCATAGATTAATGCAATACATCAATAATTTAAATCAATGAATATGTTTAAACGAGAAAAAGAAACAAAAAACTACTATAACAATAGTACATTCAAATGGGAGGAAAACTAACTCAGACTCGTATTTTTTTTTTTAAGTAAGAGCGATGAAATGTTATTAATTGAAATAAATTGATTACAATTATTCTTGCTAGATATCAATATCTAACAAATTATTACAATATTTAGACTCTGATTAATAATATCAAATATTAAATTTAATCAACGTCTACTATTACAGTAGATACACTACCTACTATTCAGTAGAAATAACATTCTATGAATAAGGCGGAGTTCGTATTATATAATACACCTACTATTCAGTAGAAACTAACTCATCACTCCGCGTATTATTAGGATCTAAATTGTAATTATGAATAGTTAGTAATATACATTGTGATTATTTAACAATAATTACAAAAATTATTATCATGATTTAGGATAATGTTGTTATTGTTGCTATATATATATAATCATTAATAATCTATTGTAGCTTATCTTGCAACAGTGCCAAATTGTGATCACTAATAAAAATTATTTTTGTTAATTTTTCTGTAATAATAATATATATAAACTTAATAATCATGATAAGAAAGTATATATAAGTTCATTATAATTTATTTCATCATTATTCTTAATTATAATATTAATTTATTGATTGAATCGATATATCACTCAATTTATTGAGATATTAATGTAATTATCGTCTCAAATATATAAACATATGTATGTATAAGTTGCCTCTATTTGGTATTAGTAGCACATGTACTATAAGAATGTAATGATCACGAATATATAATTATCTAATAATTATGACAATATTTGTTGTATTTAAATTATTATTATTATATATATATTGCTAATTATTAATAATAACAATTTACGTACAATTCTTGTGTTACAAACTGTTCACAAGGGCAGAATTCTTATTATTATTAAATACGCATACAAATTTTATTATTTTGACAATATAAATATTTATACCAGCCATTATATATATAATTAGGAATAACTTTGAAATAGCACGCTATATAATTACTTAATTCTTCCCAAAAAATTTAGTTAATAGTGATAAATTAAGGTTATTTAATTTAATTATTATTACACATCCCAAACAGTCAATTACAATGTAGTGACAGATGGTTTTTTAGAAAAAAAAAAAAAATATATATATATATATATATATATATATTAAAGACTTTAATTTTTTTAATTTAAAAACTAATTATTAATTGACTTCGGACATATATGTATACATGTTTCTTACGATATACGCATAATTAATCAATAGTTAGGTAAAATGCTGTCGGCCCAAGTGATCTTAATCATCGAAATTAAACCTAAAAAGAAAATTACTATTGCCTATAATTCTAGTGATTGTGGATTTTTAATAATAGTAAATAATTATTATTAATTATGATTAAATAAAAATTAATATAAAATTTTAATTTATTCACCCTGAAAATTATTTTTGCTATGGTCATGACAAATGTATTAGCCTTAAAAATCTCAATTAATAACCGTTGCATAATCGTAGTCAATGATTTTTACTACGATTATTAATTTTTAATCATGACAATTAAATTATGATAAAATATTATATTTCTCATAATAATAAATAAAATTAAGATAAACCTTCACCGCTTTATATCGATAGCTCTGAATCAATGTTGCTATTATTAAAATATTTAGTATGCAATACATTAATATTTCTAAATCAACCAACAAATTTAAAAGTAAACAAAAAAAAAATAACGTATTACTATTAAAAATAAATTAAATACTTAAATACAGAGAACTTGAACTTACAACCTTTTAATTATGGAATCTCAACCTCACGTCTTTGCTTATAATTCACACGTATCACTCTTTGCCATTTCTTCATATCTCTTAAGTATTTTGGCGGAACGCCACATGCTTAATTCTTCGTCCTTTTGAATAATGGTTACGTACTTAGCACGTGACGATATTTTTTGTTGAAATACTAACGAAATTTAATAAAAATAATTATAAATGAGATTTTTTTTTAAATTTATTAGACCATTAACAAAAAAATTATTACTAATGAAATAAAAGTGAACTGATCCTAAAATAAGGGACGGAAGATGCTTTCTAACAAGCCGTTAATGAACCATTTTTCGACATATTAATTAATATTTCTAATGCTTAATTTGGAAAACAAAAAGTTAAATAAAGAAAATAATCAAACATTGATAGAGATGGAAATATATATAGATATAGATATGTATGTATATATTGCTTGTTGATCTGAGGTTCCTTGTCGGTTGCAGCAGTCCCTCCACCCCCAACAATATACATACTTAGTATTAATTATTACAAATCTTGTAAAGGAACAGGTTCAATTAGTTTAAAGGACCAGACAAAGTCTCTTGATTAACTAATTAATATAGTAATTATATATTGTGTAATGATTGATCTAGCGTCAGCTAATTAAACAACTATTTGCTTGCTGTGATGGGTTTCTACTCTCTATCAATTTTCCATGCACATTTTTGTGGATGTCCTCCACCTGTTATTTACTCCTAGTTATATACTAAAATACATGCAACAATGACTCTTCTCTTATGCATCTACATTAACTCGATTACAATTATATCATAAATTTTAATCGTGAATTATTAATATACGTAAATTATCAATATTAATAAGTATAATTATTCCATGACTATTATTACAGTAGATCAACGATTACTATTAAAATAAACTAATATCCGTGCGCATATTGGTGAAACTCAAACTCATGCCCTTTTGGTCATTGATGGAGTCTCAACTTCGCCAACTAAATTAGACATCGTGAACCATACACAGAAAAGTTGTATTTTTCAGATCCTATATGTTATGGCCTTTTTCAATTTAGCCTCCATTGTTACGATTTTCTCACATTGCATTTCATAAGTTGATTTTTTTTTTTATTTTAGTCCGCACGTAAATTTTTCGTCCAATAATTAATAAAAAATGTAAGAAAATACACATGAGTCTGCTAACGACTCCGATAATTAGTTAGAGGGTGTTTGGCTGAGCAATATAAGTTAGGAAAAAATACAATATTAGTCCCGTAACTTATGGCGGGTGGTATTTTCGTCCTGTACGAATTGATTTTTGCAATTTAGTTCTGTAACTTTAAAATTTTGGGATTTTCATCCTTTTTCCGCCAATTTGACTGGAAAATTGAATGTGTTTCATGGCCCAATAAATTATAATTTTAGTCTTGTAGTTAAGGAGAGATTGGCGTTTTTTGTCCTGCAACTTAGCAGGAATTGTTATTTTTATCCTGCATGAATTGATTCATAGAAATAAAACTGTCATTTAATTAAATCATGTACAAGTCACATGCATTTTTCGGCAGAATTGGGCAAAAAATTACTAAAATTGCCCAAATTATAAAGTTACAGGACTAGATGGGAAAAATCAATTCATACAGTACCAAAAATGCCACCCCTAAGTTATAGAACTAACAATGCAATTTTTCCTATAAAGTTATACAAAAATGAGTTAGAGGGTGCTGCCTGAGTTTATAAGCTTTTCAAAGCATTTTATAAATTATTTGAAAATTTTAAACTCTATAAAATTATTTGGTAAGTATTCGGAGATTTTCAAATTCTAATAGTCTGATGGTCTTTTTGGTGATCCTTACATATGAAGAGTTTATTATGCCAAATGCTCTAACGTTTTATAAGCTCTGATATCTTATTTATCCAAACACTTTAAAAATTTATATTTAAGACAAAATTCAGCATCTTTCAGTTTTAAAAATATTTCATAAGACATAGGAGCTTATAATATCGATATTGGATCTTATTTTAAAAATAAGCTTCTAAAGCATTGGATAAAATAAGACGTTAAAATTTATAATAAAATATTTTTGCTTTTTATAAAATTGTAATAAAGTGTTGGTATAATAAGCACTTTATATCTGTCAAATACAAAATAATTAATTTCAGTCATATATATTTTCCAAGAATATAAGATTAAAATATTTTTCCTAATTAATAAATAGAGTGGCTAGTTGGTATGGTTTATTTCTTCCCAACTAGTGATTTTGACTTGACAGTCACCCTTTGCTCTGATCAGCATCTTTATTCATTAATTTTAACTAACCAAATATTAAATTAAATTAAAAATAATAATAACCAAATTCATGAGACAACAACCAACAAAGATATTAATAGACGACAAACAAACCCTTGCTCGTTAAAAAATAAAAGCGTGTAGGGCCGCTCAAATCTGTGCTAATTTCATCATATCTTTACTCTTTTAACGATGATAACGTGTATTGTTCAGCGCGCTTTCTATTATAAATAAAAGTTTGAACTTAGAACCACTACAACTTGTGCTGCGTGTATGCTCAAATCAAAGCCTATCCGTATGTCTGGTCGATTGGAACTATTATTTTCTTATGTTCCGAGTATTTTTGGGTAGGATGAAATTATTGATTTAGTGTAACGGAATAGACGACAAAGATACGTGCAATGTGCATATTTAATGGATAATTAAGTTAATAAATACATGTATTGTGCGTATCCTTATCATATATTTTTGGAAAAATTGAATAAACTCTCTATGTATTATGAAAATTTAGCTAAAAACTCCATATGTTAAAAATATAAGCAAAAAACACCCTAATTTTTTTAAAATTTTGCACACTCTCCTCTTACCATTTATTTGGCTTAACGGCCTTCATTTTTTTGTGATTTTTTATTATAACCTTATATATTATAAATTATTGATATTATAATGACTATTGGATCTTCTATGATCGTATCAGAACCGTAAGATCTAATCAATTTTTAATAAACATTGATCTTAAATAGTTAAAAATAAACGGTCCAGATTTTATGTATTTTAAAAATATATTTTTAATATATATATGTAAATTTATCATAATAATATAATATTGTATATATATCATATATATTTATATATACACTGGTGGAGGGCCGCCTCCACCTGCCATCACTATCCAGTGGGCGACGGGCGTTGTTGCCCATGACCTCATGCCCATATCTGGGTGGGCGACGATGCCCGTTGCTGCCCAAATTGATCGTGAAGATGGGAGCGTCTGAAGAAGTAGAGGGGAAATGACAACAAGTTGTAGTGAGTGTTATGCCATTTGAAAGCTTTTTGAATCAGTTAACTAACCAAAAAATTCGTATGCGATTTGGACTTTGATTGACTGAGATATACCTTGTTGACTAAGTCATGTCGGGTCTACCAGAAAATCTGAAAGTCTATTGCTTGTAGATTATCAGCTTCATTGTCATTAATCTACTAGGAGTCATTTGAAAATATTTTAGGATGACATATCTTAATGTGTCGGCAAGTTGTATGACATGTCCGTCTATGACGTATTCAACTAGAATAAACTCGACTGTTGAGTCTGGCGTTTAGTACAGATGAGATAAAAAATTTTGTAGGTCTTCCTTATCTGCTCGTGGGCCAGCCGATTTAACACTAGTTGGGCTGGTATATATGCCTTAGGCTGACTTCCTGAGCTTTGGGCTTTGAAACAACAAATATTTGAGGTGGTATTGTTAAATATATTGATTGAATTGAAGCGGTGCATCAAAATGATTTATTGTAATTTATTTACGTTACTAATAAAAACAAAATTGTCATCTCTCAACATTTTATTCCTAACATTTATCTTAGTTTTGTAGTGTGTTTTAGTATGGGGGATTAATGAAATAACTATTTAAATATTTAACCCCATGTGCTGATAATATAATCTACGTAGACATTTAATTTAATATTTGTATATGGTATCATTAACTAATATCTTGTTTAATTAATTTCTTGATATAATAAGCATGGGGCTAATTTAACTACTAATTTCTTGAAGTGTCCTTTGATTAATAATTAAATCATATATAGGTTAAGTCTTCTGCAAGACTCAATGCTTTAAATATTTGCTTCTCTCTCATTTTTCCCAACTGTTATATCCAGTTTTTGGGCCTAGGGTAAGAATATCCTTTCATTTTTCAATATATAGATTATTGCATATAATAATATATTGTACTAATAACATGAATGTTTGTGGAGAGCCTCCTACAAAAATTGTTAATTATATTTAAATCACTAGAAAAAATATAATATTTAATTATAATTAATTATCATAATTAAAAATAAATAATTAGTTATCATGGACATGGAACGATTGTTAGTTGTGGTTTTTGCGAGTGTTGCTAAAATATTTGTTATGGTCAAAATTTAGGGCAAAAATATTTGTCAGGGCTCTTAATCATGATAAAAATATTTTTCATGATGAATACGCTAAGTTTTTGCATTAATTTTATTAATTATAATTAATAATAATTATTTAGTACGACTTTTAATTTGTGTATAAGTGCATATAACAAGTGGGATATCATTGTTTAGGGGACAAAAGGCCCAAAATATTCTGACGGATATTTTGGACAATCATGATAACCTCAACACAGTTTAATGATTTTACTAACGTCACAAAGTCAGCTGGAGTTTCTTGGTACGTTTTAATTAATATTATGGGGGTTATTTTTTATAGTGGAATATTTGGAGAATGGTAAATACAATTAACCCTATAAAAAACAGTGATAATTAATGTGAATTTGTGTTCCCAAAAAAAAAAAGAATTGTTTGAGAGCTATAACATCAACTACTGCCCCTCATTAATTATTTGGTTGATTGGGAAATGACATCATGCAAATATTACAGCTAATTAGGGGAAGATTAGAGATAGTTAGAGCTGAGATTGACAGTTGATTATAAATTTGAAGATTGAATTAATTAAATATTAAAGGATGTGAAAGCGATAATTATTATCACTTAAGTTAATTAATCAGCATGTCGAATTTGAATTTTTCTAGAATATAAGGAAAGCGAAGATTATAAATCCTCAATTATACTTGTTATATTTTAGGTGGTCATAATATGAATTTAATATATGATCTCAATTAAAATAAGTGTAAATACGAGATTTGACATAATTACAAATATTTTGAGGCCAAATGTAATGAAGTGAGATTAAATTCTTAAAGTAACAAAATGGGGGTGGGGAAGAAGAAGAAGGCAGTAAGAGGTGAGGAGAAGAAATGGTTGATTGAAATTCTCATAATGTCTGAAAATTACATTTACAACGAGGTCGCCACAAAATGACAAAATTAAAGCTCGCTTCCTCAGAAATTATGTCGTTCTCTTCTTTAGAAATCACAAAAAGGACAGCAACTCTTCTTCGTACAGGCAAGCGCACTCTCCAGCTCGCCTTGGCTTGGGTAGAATTCAGCTGATCCCTAGCTCCTACCCCAAATCGATTGGTGGTGGTGGAGGCTGGGAAAATTGAGTTGGTCTAATGACAAGAAGTCTATACCATGCCACCACAAGCTTTGACATTCTTGCCAAACATATCAGCAACCACTACAACTTACTACCTCGGACTTGGTATACAATAATGTTTCACATCAGATTGTTGAAGATCTTTGATTACATCTTCGAACCCATGTTAGGTCACAAGTCGAGGATATGAATAATAACCATAATTTCGACATCACAAGTATTAATAAGAAAAGTAGATAACTAATGGGAGCCAAATGCCAATCTAAGAAGATTATCAAGGATAAAATTTTAAGATTCTTGAATCTCCAACATCTCATGCTTCAGTTCTCAGATATTTCTAACAGGACAAATCCTTGATGTCAAGAGTTACCCAAAGCAAGACAGCTATAAATTTAGCCTGGACCACTCAGAAAACACTGAGAAAGTGGTTTCCTGTGGTCAATTCCCAAGAGTAATATAAGGTTAACCATTGACAGACATCTTCAACCAGGAAGTGAATCTATTTCGTTGTTTTTGTAACCTTTTGCTATAGTCAAACAATTCCTTTATTTCTTTAAAATAAATAGTAAAGGATGAATAATGTTCATACAAATTTCTTGTGTATATAAACTTGCACACTAGTCCACCACATGCTAAACTGAGATGATTTTCAATGAAAAGTTATTGAAAGCTGCATAAAAATAATCATCCAGATCTGAATCAATATGAGATCTTAAGTAAAGAAATTGGAAGAAGACTAAGATAAATCATGCCATCTGTTATGAAAAGAAATTGAAAATTATGAGTAGCAACTAGAAATACATAGGAACTCATTTCAAACATACATAATGAACACACTAAGCATAAGGAAGGTCACGTCTCAGAAGATAAGCCATCCCGAATAATGTAAACAAAAATCTTTCAGTCCTAGAATGAGAGAGAGAGAGATAGAAGAAGAAGAACTGAACTTTTTGCATTGAATAAATGACTTTGTTCACCAATTGCACACCATGTGCTCAGACACAATCAAATTGCAGTAAATTTAATTTGCCGACTGCAGGACATATAGGAATCAAGTACATCACCCAGTTATTAGGACCCTTCAAATACATCTCCGACAATTCCCCAATATACAAACATCCAAGGAAAAATCGGAGGTTCCAATTAATTTAAGATACAGAAGGCGAAATTGTTGGAAAAGCCTGGTTGTTTTTAACATGCAGAAAAACATAAAAATTGTGAATGTGGTCATCATACAACTGAATTTCTCATACTTTAAGCTGCTTCGTAAAGCTGGTCTCCAAGAAGCAAATGTTGGCGCAGAACTAGGCTCCATAATTAATTCAAAGTGGTTGACCCTCGGCTTCCCAGACATCATAAGGATTCTTCTTTAACTTCCTAAGTAGAGTCTCGAGTCAAAGCATCTATATTGAGGTCTGAATTTTGAGTTTTTTGGTTAGTTTTTCAGTTCTTATTTTGGCTATTTCATGTAAAGTGCGGACTTGAGAAGTGATTGATTTAGTTAATAAATAGCTGTAAAGCATATAAGAATAACACATGGTTAACTACAAGGTTACGATATCATCCAATTGAGAAACAAAGGAAAATAGAGAAAGAGAAGAAGATAGTACATTGTATCAAGATACACTTCATTTCAATCTCCTTCTGATAAATTATATCAAGATACACTTCACTCCAGTCCGGGCTATAGACTCCTTGAAATTAAAGCATTTTCTCCAGTCACTGTCAATTGTATGTTTGGTGCAAGATTAAAATATGCAGCTAAAAACGAATTGTGAATATGGCTTTCATTCACCCTAGGTAAATCCTTTGTTAAAGGCATTTTCAGACACAAAACCTGTAATCTCGTTTTCAGATTCAGTATTATCTCAAATATCTATATCAAGTGCAAGTTGAAACTAAAATTAATCCATAAAGCAGTTCTCATAGAAATTAAGCCGCTGAAAAGGACCAAAAATGCTTAACAAAAGCTTGAAAAGTAAACGGACTAAAATGACAACTGAACATATTATGTTCTGCATATAGAGAGACTAACTTACATATAAAACATAAGAATCATACAAACTTCAATCAAAGCCAGCTCAGGCCAAAAAGAATAGAAGATGAACTCTTTCTAACTGATCACGAATGAGCTTCTGAGTAATTTCCACTGGACAATTCGTTGCAATTAATATAACCAAAATAAGTAGATAGATACCTCTTTTGAAAAGTCTCAAAAACACCAAGCTCTCATCATCGTCAATCAGAAATTCCCACATTAGAAACATCAACCATCCCCATACGCTCGCATTCTGGTAAAACAGACCAATTCGGAGATTGAACTGCCCTTAACCAGCGAAAATCATCCACATTCGCCCAATTCCCAGTCTCCTCGCCAAGATTTGCCTCTGCGAGGTCCTTCTCTATTCCTTGGTAACTCAAACAATATGGAGCAAACCTAACCCCATTACTATCCTCAATTATAGGTCTACTCCTCACTCGAAGATAAAAGTCACAATTTTTAGCATTGTGAATTCTGATTTGGTGGGACGCCAACACGAAAACACACCCTTCTGCTCCCTCGATCAAAACCGAACCAGTGACTGCCCCAACATAAACTTTACAATTTATCAGCTTATCCATAAACAATGCCCTTAAACGCCCCTTCAGTCTAACTTCACAATCCCTCAAGTTTGATAACGTGAATTCTCCATTTTGGCCACCCTCCAACTCGTTTATGCTAAATTCCTTCACTAATACATCGTTCTTTCTGTCTCTGAACCCGGGAGCAGTACTCAAATCCCTAAACCCAAGCTTTTCCGATCCCACATTCAGCTCTTTCTCGGGTTCACGAAGGACTGCATCTTTTTCAGCTACAGCTGTGGAGTTTTTCTTGGTGGGCTTATTCTTGAAGGAGAATTTCTTCTTGGGAATGACGAGGGAGGTTACTTCATCAAGCGATTGTCTGAGATGCACGACGGTATTGAGGCAAGTGCGGACTTCGTAGGGCGGCAAGAAGTAGGAGTTCTCTGCGACGAGCTTCTCCAGGGCAGAGATATCCAAAGAGATTGCCTCCAGGTCAGCTTTGTGGGTAGGGTCGGGCTGCTTCCGGATGCGGGAGAGTTGGGATCCGATGGAAAGCTTGGATTGTGAGAATTGGGAGAGGAACAATTGGGTGGATTCGAATGAGGTTGCGGAGTTGGGATCGGTTTTCCCAGAGAGGCGAGACTGGTGGCGGTTGGAGAGACGCTCCAGCATCGCCGCGTGCTTGCGTTCGAGGTTTTCGGCGTCGGCGGCGGGATCTTGGGCGGAGGGTTGATCGTTCTCTTCCATTTTGTGGCGGCCGAAGGGAGAGTTTTCTCTTGTTACGCCGGTGCTTATGGTCATAAATCGTGTACAACAGTGTCAAATTTTGTTGACAAAGCGGCTTTCTTATTTTTTGTCCTTATTTTTCTTTTGGTTAAAACATTTTCCAATCACTTTTGTAAATGAATAAAATATAACACTTCTTTTTTGCACTAAATATTTACACACATTTTCCAATCACCTTTTCGATATGCATCCTTTATGACAAATATAAATCTTTATATCTTGCTTTCATTTTTCTTTATTATTTTTTGTAGTTATATCCATTTTTGTTCATATTTTATCTAAAACTAATTTATCCCATCAATCTCTTATACAAATGACATTATCTCTTTTTAATTCTTTTGTCGTTATAATTATATTTGAGAGAGAACTGCATTCTTGATCCCATAGTTTACGAATTTAACACTTTTAATTCTATAGGCTACAATATTATAACATTTAGAACAAAAAAACGCAATAATTTTTTATTCTATAGTATCAAATATACCATAATTTTGTATCCATAAGACCAAAAATGCCACAACTTTTTATCCCATAGGACCAAATGTGCTAGACTCTTAAATTGTGAGACCAAAAGTACAACACCCTCTATTATGCGAGATTAAAAGTGCAAGTTCCCCATATATCATGTGTGTATATTCATCAAGTGTGCAGATACTACTGGTTTCTATAAAAGATTCTTCACTCTCATAAGTATCTAATGAATAGATAGGTTAGAAACTCATTCTAACAAACAAATTGATTTTCACCTTGTTTTGAACTTCGAAGATTCCAGCCAAGGCCTAATGGAGAGTAGTGACCTGTTTTACTCTCTTTTCGTCCAACCATGGCTCAACTCAACTGTTGACTCGCCTTTGTTTTTCCAAAGATACAAGAATATATGCAGCATTCTTTTGGTAAATAATAGAAGGATTGGCTCGATAACAATTCGCCAAACAAAATTTAAGAAAGTAACAACAACAAAAGAGATGGAGGAAGTGGGGAAGAAACTACAGGTGCTATAAAATTGTAGCTAGATTCATGCAGATTCTTTTGCTTCTGCAGCTGCCTCCTCTTCCTGTAATTTTTTCAGAGATGGAGGTGGTCTGGGGACAATGCTTTTCTTCCATTTTCTGTCGAGTTTTCTG